>NC_068413.1:30924311-31031908 GCF_023724105.1 Carassius gibelio | reverse complement strand
TTTTGTGTATATAACTTCTAACACATTAAAAACTGTCTTACAGCATTGCAGAAAACATTTTATTTCAGAAGACATAAGCAAGTTTCAGTTTGGCAAGATTTGCACTGAATACTGAATGAAACAGCTTTCTCTAATAGAGAGAAAAGCTTTTGAGCAGATTTGGGCTTGATTTCACTTCATTTCAACAGAAACACTATTTCAGCATTACTGGACTCAGAAAGCTGTAAACTGACAATCTTGATCATTGAAGTCCTAACATAAGTTTTTGTGCATATAACTTCTAACACATTAAAAACTGTCTTACAGCATTGCAGAAAACATTGTACTTCATAAGGCATAAGCTTGTTTCAGTTTGGCAAGATTTGCACTGAATACTGAATGAAACAGCTTTATCTAATAGAGAGAAAAGCTTTTGAGCAGATTTGGGCTTGATTTCACTTCATTTCAACAGAAACACTATTTCAGCATTACTGGACTCAGAAAGCTGTAAACTGACAATCTTGAACATTGAAGTCCTAACATAAGTTTTTGTGCATATAACTTCTAACACATTAAAAACTGTCTTACAGCATTGCAGAAAACATTGTACTTCATAAGACATAAGCTTGTTTCAGTTTGGCAAGATTTGCACTGAATACTGAATGAAACAGCTTTATCTAATAGAGAGAAAAGCTTTTGAGCAGATTTGGGCTTGATTTCACTTCATTTCAACAGAAACACTATTTCAGCATTACTGGACTCAGAAATTTGTAAACTGACAATCTTGATCATTGAAGTCCTAACATTAGTTTTTGTGCATATAACTTCTAACACATTAAAAGCTGTCTTACAGCATTGCAGAAAACATTGTACTTCATAAGGCATAAGCTTGTTTCAGTTTGGCAAGATTTGCACTGAATATTGAATGAAACAGCTTTCTCTAATAGAGAGAAAAGCTTTTGAGCAGATTTGGGCTTGATTTCACTTCATTTGAACAGAAACACTATTTCAACATTACTGGACACAGAAAGCTGTAAACTGACAATCTTGATCATTGCAGTCCTAACATTAGTTTTTGTGTATATAACTTCTAACACATTAAAAACTGTCTTACAGCATTGCAGAAAACATTTTATTTCATAAGACATAAGCATGTTTCAGTTTGGCAAGATTTGCACTGAATACTGAATGAAACAGCTTTCTCTAATAGAGAGAAAAGCTTTTGAGCAGATTTGGGCTTGATTTCACTTCATTTGAACAGGAACACTATTTCAGCATTACTGGACTCAGAAAGCTGTAAACTGACAATCTTGATCATTGAAGTCCTAACATTAGTTTTTGTGCATATAACTTCTAACACATTAAAAACTGTCTTACAGCATTGCAGAAAACATTGTACTTCATAAGGCATAAGCTTGTTTCAGTTTGGCAAGATTTGCACTGAATACTGAATGAAACAGCTTTATCTAATAGAGAGAAAAGCTTTTGAGCAGATTTGGGCTTGATTTCACTTCATTTCAACAGAAACACTATTTCAGCATTACTGGACTCAGAAAGCTGTAAACTGACAATCTTGATCATTGAAGTCCTAACATAAGTTTTTGTGCATATAACTTCTAACACATTAAAAGCTGTCTTACAGCATTGCAGAAAACATTGTACTTCATAAGGCATAAGCTTGTTTCAGTTTGGCAAGATTTGCACTGAATACTGAATGAAACAGCTTTATCTAATAGAGAGAAAAGCTTTTGAGCAGATTTGGGCTTGATTTCACTTCATTTGAACAGAAACACTATTTCAGCATTACTGGACTCAGAAAGCTGTAAACTGACAATCTTGATCATTGAAGTCCTAACATAAGTTTTTGTGCATATTACTTCTAACACCTTAAAAACTGTCTTACAGCATTGCAGAAAACATTGTACATCATAAGACATAAGCTTGTTTCAGTTTGGCAAGATTTGCACTGAATACTGAATGAAACAGCTTTATCTAATAGAGAGAAAAGCTTTTGAGCAGATTTGGGCTTGATTTCACTTCATTTCAACAGAAACACTATTTCAGCATTACTGGACTCAGAAAGCTGTAAACTGACAATCTTGATCATTGAAGTCCTAACATTAGTTTTTGTGCATATAACTTCTAACACATTAAAAACTGTCTTACAGCATTGCAGAAAACATTGTACTTCATAAGACATAAGCTTGTTTCAGTTTGGCAAGATTTGCACTGAATACTGAATGAAACAGCTTTATCTAATAGAGAGAAAAGCTTTTGAGCAGATTTGGGCTTGATTTCACTTCATTTCAACAGAAACACTATTTCAGCATTACTGGACTCAGAAAGCTGTAAACTGACAATCTTGATCATTGAAGTCCTAGCATTAGTTTTTGTGCATATAACTTCTAACACATTAAAAACTGTCTTACAGCATTGCAGAAAACATTGTACTTCATAAGGCATAAGCTTGTTTCAGTTTGGCAAGATTTGCACTGAATACTGAATGAAACAGCTTTATCTAATAGAGAGAAAAGCTTTTGAGCAGATTTGGGCTTGATTTCACTTCATTTCAACAGAAACACTATTTCAGCATTACTGGACTCAGAAAGCTGTAAACTGACAATCTTGATCATTGAAGTCCTAACATAAGTTTTTGTGCATATAACTTCTAACACATTAAAAGCTGTCTTACAGCATTGCAGAAAACATTGTACTTCATAAGACATAAGCTTGTTTCAGTTTGGCAAGATTTGCACTGAATACTGAATGAAACAGCTTTATCTAATAGAGAGAAAAGCTTTTGAGCAGATTTGGGCTTGATTTCACTTCATTTCAACAGAAACACTATTTCAGCATTACTGGACTCAGAAAGCTGTAAACTGACAATCTTGATCATTGAAGTCCTAACATAAGTTTTTGTGCATATTACTTCTAACACATTAAAAACTGTCTTACAGCATTGCAGAAAACATTGTACTTCATAAGACATAAGCTTGTTTCAGTTTGGCAAGATTTGCACTGAATACTGAATGAAACAGCTTTATCTAATAGAGAGAAAAGCTTTTGAGCAGATTTGGGCTTGATTTCACTTCATTTCAACAGAAACAGTATTTCAGCATTACTGGACTCAGAAAGCTGTAAACTGACAACCTTGATCATTGAAGTCCTAACATTAGTTTTTGTGCATATAACTTCTAACACATTAAAAACTGTCTTACAGCATTGCAGAAAACATTGTACTTCATAAGACATAAGCTTGTTTCAGTTTGGCAAGATTTGCACTGAATACTGAATGAAACAGCTTTATCTAATAGAGAGAAAAGCTTTTGAGCAGATTTGGGCTTGATTTCACTTCATTTCAACAGAAACACTATTTCAGCATTACTGGACTCAGAAAGCTGTAAACTGACAATCTTGATCATTGAAGTCCTAACATAAGTTTTTGTGCATATAACTTCTTACACATTAAAAACTGTCTTACAGCATTGCAGAAAACATTGTACTTCATAAGGCATAAGCTTGTTTCAGTTTGGCAAGATTTGCACTGAATATTGAATGAAACAGCTTTCTCTAATAGTGAGAAAAGCTTTTGAGCAGATTTGGGCTTGATTTCACTTCATTTGAACAGAAACACTATTTCAACATTACTGGACTCAGAAAGCTGTAAACTGACAATCTTGATCATTGCAGTCCTAACATTAGTTTTTGTGTATATAACTTCTAACACATTAAAAACTGTCTTACAGCATTGCAGAAAACATTTTATTTCAGAAGACATAAGCAAGTTTCAGTTTGGCAAGATTTGCACTGAATACTGAATGAAACAGCTTTCTCTAATAGAGAGAAAAGCTTTTGAGCAGATTTGGGCTTGATTTCACTTCATTTGAACAGAAACACTATTTCAGCATTACTGGACTCAGAAAGCTGTAAACTGACAATCTTGATCATTGAAGTCCTAACATTAGTTTTTGTGCATATAACTTCTAACACATTAAAAACTGTCTTACAGCATTGCAGAAAACATTGTACTTCATAAGACATAAGCTTGTTTCAGTTTGGCAAGATTTGCACTGAATACTGAATGAAACAGCTTTATCTAATAGAGAGAAAAGCTTTTGAGCAGATTTGGGCTTGATTTCACTTCATTTCAACAGAAACACTATTTCAGCATTACTGGACTCAGAAAGCTGTAAACTGACAATCTTGATCATTGAAGTCCTAACATAAGTTTTTGTGCATATAACTTCTAACACATTAAAAACTGTCTTACAGCATTGCAGAAAACATTGTACTTCATAAGGCATAAGCTTGTTTCAGTTTGGCAAGATTTGCACTGAATATTGAATGAAACAGCTTTCTCTAATAGAGAGAAAAGCTTTTGAGCAGATTTGGGCTTGATTTCACTTCATTTGAACAGAAACACTATTTCAACATTACTGGACTCAGAAAGCTGTAAACTGACAATCTTGATCATTGAAGTCCTAACATTAGTTTTTGTGCATATAACTTCTAACACATTAAAAACTGTCTTACAGCATTGCAGAAAACATTGTACTTCATAAGGCATAAGCTTGTTTCAGTTTGGCAAGATTTGCACTGAATACTGAATGAAACAGCTTTATCTAATAGAGAGAAAAGCTTTTGAGCAGATTTGGGCTTGATTTCACTTCATTTCAACAGAAACACTATTTCAGCATTACTGGACTCAGAAAGCTGTAAACTGACAATCTTGATCATTGAAGTCCTAACATAAGTTTTTGTGCATATAACTTCTAACACATTAAAAGCTGTCTTACAGCATTGCAGAAAACATTTTACTTCATAAGACATAAGCTTGTTTCAGTTTGGCAAGATTTGCACTGAATACTGAATGAAACAGCTTTATCTAATAGAGAGAAAAGCTTTTGAGCAGATTTGGGCTTGATTTCACTTCATTTCAACAGAAACACTATTTCAGCATTACTGGACTCAGAAAGCTGTAAACTGACAATCTTGATCATTGAAGTCCTTACATTAGTTTTTGTGCATATAACTTCTAACACATTAAAAACTGTCTTACAGCATTGCAGAAAACATTGTACTTCATAAGACATAAGCTTGTTTCAGTTTGGCAAGATTTGCACTGAATACTGAATGAAACAGCTTTATCTAATAGAGAGAAAAGCTTTTGAGCAGATTTGGGCTTGATTTCACTTCATTTCAACAGAAACACTATTTCAGCATTACTGGACTCAGAAAGCTGTAAACTGACAATCTTGATCATTGAAGTCCTAACATAAGTTTTTGTGCATATAACTTCTAACACATTAAAAACTGTCTTACAGCATTGCAGAAAACATTGTACTTCATAAGACATAAGCTTGTTTCAGTTTGGCAAGATTTGCACTGAATACTGAATGAAACAGCTTTATCTAATAGAGAGAAAAGCTTTTGAGCAGATTTGGGCTTGATTTCACTTCATTTCAACAGAAACACTATTTCAGCATTACTGGACTCAGAAAGCTGTAAACTGACAATCTTGATCATTGAAGTCCTAACATTAGTTTTTGTGCATATAACTTCTAACACATTAAAAACTGTCTTACAGCATTGCAGAAAACATTGTACTTCATAAGACATAAGCTTGTTTCAGTTTGGCAAGATTTGCACTGAATACTGAATGAAACAGCTTTATCTAATAGAGAGAAAAGCTTTTGAGCAGATTTGGGCTTGATTTCACTTCATTTGAACAGAAACACTATTTCAGCATTACTGGACTCAGAAAGCTGTAAACTGACAATCTTGATCATTGAAGTCCTAACATTAGTTTTTGTGCATATAACTTCTAACACATTAAAAGCTGTCTTACAGCATTGCAGAAAACATTGTACTTCATAAGGCATAAGCTTGTTTCAGTTTGGCAAGATTTGCACTGAATATTGAATGAAACAGCTTTCTCTAATAGAGAGAAAAGCTTTTGAGCAGATTTGGGCTTGATTTCACTTCATTTGAACAGAAACACTATTTCAACATTACTGGACACAGAAAGCTGTAAACTGACAATCTTGATCATTGCAGTCCTAACATTAGTTTTTGTGTATATAACTTCTAACACATTAAAAACTGTCTTACAGCATTGTAGAAAACATTTTATTTCATAAGACATAAGCATGTTTCAGTTTGGCAAGATTTGCACTGAATACTGAATGAAACAGCTTTCTCTAATAGAGAGAAAAGCTTTTGAGCAGATTTGGGCTTGATTTCACTTCATTTGAACAGGAACACTATTTCAGCATTACTGGACTCAGAAAGCTGTAAACTGACAATCTTGATCATTGAAGTCCTAACATAAGTTTTTGTGCATATTACTTCTAACACATTAAAAACTGTCTTACAGCATTGCAGAAAACATTGTACTTCATAAGACATAAGCTTGTTTCAGTTTGGCAAGATTTGCACTGAATACTGAATGAAACAGCTTTATCTAATAGAGAGAAAAGCTTTTGAGCAGATTTGGGCTTGATTTCACTTCATTTCAACAGAAACAGTATTTCAGCATTACTGGACTCAGAAAGCTGTAAACTGACAACCTTGATCATTGAAGTCCTAACATTAGTTTTTGTGCATATAACTTCTAACACATTAAAAACTGTCTTACAGCATTGCAGAAAACATTGTACTTCATAAGACATAAGCTTGTTTCAGTTTGGCAAGATTTGCACTGAATACTGAATGAAACAGCTTTATCTAATAGAGAGAAAAGCTTTTGAGCAGATTTGGGCTTGATTTCACTTCATTTCAACAGAAACACTATTTCAGCATTACTGGACTCAGAAAGCTGTAAACTGACAATCTTGATCATTGAAGTCCTAACATAAGTTTTTGTGCATATAACTTCTAACACATTAAAAACTGTCTTACAGCATTGCAGAAAACATTGTACTTCATAAGGCATAAGCTTGTTTCAGTTTGGCAAGATTTGCACTGAATATTGAATGAAACAGCTTTCTCTAATAGAGAGAAAAGCTTTTGAGCAGATTTGGGCTTGATTTCACTTCATTTGAACAGAAACACTATTTCAACATTACTGGACTCAGAAAGCTGTAAACTGACAATCTTGATCATTGCAGTCCTAACATTAGTTTTTGTGCATATAACTTCTTACACATTAAAAACTGTCTTACAGCATTGCAGAAAACATTGTACTTCATAAGGCATAAGCTTGTTTCAGTTTGGCAAGATTTGCACTGAATATTGAATGAAACAGCTTTCTCTAATAGTGAGAAAAGCTTTTGAGCAGATATGGGCTTGATTTCACTTCATTTGAACAGAAACACTATTTCAACATTACTGGACTCAGAAAGCTGTAAACTGACAATCTTGATCATTGCAGTCCTAACATTAGTTTTTGTGTATATAACTTCTAACACATTAAAAACTGTCTTACAGCATTGCAGAAAACATTTTATTTCAGAAGACATAAGCAAGTTTCAGTTTGGCAAGATTTGCACTGAATACTGAATGAAACAGCTTTCTCTAATAGAGAGAAAAGCTTTTGAGCAGATTTGGGCTTGATTTCACTTCATTTGAACAGAAACACTATTTCAGCATTACTGGACTCAGAAAGCTGTAAACTGACAATCTTGATCATTGAAGTCCTAACATTAGTTTTTGTGCATATAACTTCTAACACATTAAAAACTGTCTTACAGCATTGCAGAAAACATTGTACTTCATAAGACATAAGCTTGTTTCAGTTTGGCAAGATTTGCACTGAATACTGAATGAAACAGCTTTATCTAATAGAGAGAAAAGCTTTTGAGCAGATTTGGGCTTGATTTCACTTCATTTCAACAGAAACACTATTTCAGCATTACTGGACTCAGAAAGCTGTAAACTGACAATCTTGATCATTGAAGTCCTAACATAAGTTTTTGTGCATATAACTTCTAACACATTAAAAACTGTCTTACAGCATTGCAGAAAACATTGTACTTCATAAGGCATAAGCTTGTTTCAGTTTGGCAAGATTTGCACTGAATATTGAATGAAACAGCTTTCTCTAATAGAGAGAAAAGCTTTTGAGCAGATTTGGGCTTGATTTCACTTCATTTGAACAGAAACACTATTTCAACATTACTGGACTCAGAAAGCTGTAAACTGACAATCTTGATCATTGAAGTCCTAACATTAGTTTTTGTGCATATAACTTCTAACACATTAAAAACTGTCTTACAGCATTGCAGAAAACATTGTACTTCATAAGGCATAAGCTTGTTTCAGTTTGGCAAGATTTGCACTGAATACTGAATGAAACAGCTTTATCTAATAGAGAGAAAAGCTTTTGAGCAGATTTGGGCTTGATTTCACTTCATTTCAACAGAAACACTATTTCAGCATTACTGGACTCAGAAAGCTGTAAACTGACAATCTTGATCATTGAAGTCCTAACATAAGTTTTTGTGCATATAACTTCTAACACATTAAAAGCTGTCTTACAGCATTGCAGAAAACATTTTACTTCATAAGACATAAGCTTGTTTCAGTTTGGCAAGATTTGCACTGAATACTGAATGAAACAGCTTTATCTAATAGAGAGAAAAGCTTTTGAGCAGATTTGGGCTTGATTTCACTTCATTTCAACAGAAACACTATTTCAGCATTACTGGACTCAGAAAGCTGTAAACTGACAATCTTGATCATTGAAGTCCTTACATTAGTTTTTGTGCATATAACTTCTAACACATTAAAAACTGTCTTACAGCATTGCAGAAAACATTGTACTTCATAAGACATAAGCTTGTTTCAGTTTGGCAAGATTTGCACTGAATACTGAATGAAACAGCTTTATCTAATAGAGAGAAAAGCTTTTGAGCAGATTTGGGCTTGATTTCACTTCATTTCAACAGAAACACTATTTCAGCATTACTGGACTCAGAAAGCTGTAAACTGACAATCTTGATCATTAAAGTCCTAACATAAGTTTTTGTGCATATAACTTCTAACACATTAAAAACTGTCTTACAGCATTGCAGAAAACATTGTACTTCATAAGACATAAGCTTGTTTCAGTTTGGCAAGATTTGCACTGAATACTGAATGAAACAGCTTTATCTAATAGAGAGAAAAGCTTTTGAGCAGATTTGGGCTTGATTTCACTTCATTTCAACAGAAACACTATTTCAGCATTACTGGACTCAGAAAGCTGTAAACTGACAATCTTGATCATTGAAGTCCTAACATTAGTTTTTGTGCATATAACTTCTAACACATTAAAAACTGTCTTACAGCATTGCAGAAAACATTGTACTTCATAAGACATAAGCTTGTTTCAGTTTGGCAAGATTTGCACTGAATACTGAATGAAACAGCTTTATCTAATAGAGAGAAAAGCTTTTGAGCAGATTTGGGCTTGATTTCACTTCATTTGAACAGAAACACTATTTCAGCATTACTGGACTCAGAAAGCTGTAAACTGACAATCTTGATCATTGAAGTCCTAACATTAGTTTTTGTGCATATAACTTCTAACACATTAAAAGCTGTCTTACAGCATTGCAGAAAACATTGTACTTCATAAGGCATAAGCTTGTTTCAGTTTGGCAAGATTTGCACTGAATATTGAATGAAACAGCTTTCTCTAATAGAGAGAAAAGCTTTTGAGCAGATTTGGGCTTGATTTCACTTCATTTGAACAGAAACACTATTTCAACATTACTGGACAAAGAAAGCTGTAAACTGACAATCTTGATCATTGCAGTCCTAACATTAGTTTTTGTGTATATAACTTCTAACACATTAAAAACTGTCTTACAGCATTGTAGAAAACATTTTATTTCATAAGACATAAGCATGTTTCAGTTTGGCAAGATTTGCACTGAATACTGAATGAAACAGCTTTCTCTAATAGAGAGAAAAGCTTTTGAGCAGATTTGGGCTTGATTTCACTTCATTTGAACAGGAACACTATTTCAGCATTACTGGACTCAGAAAGCTGTAAACTGACAATCTTGATCATTGAAGTCCTAACATAAGTTTTTGTGCATATTACTTCTAACACATTAAAAACTGTCTTACAGCATTGCAGAAAACATTGTACTTCATAAGACATAAGCTTGTTTCAGTTTGGCAAGATTTGCACTGAATACTGAATGAAACAGCTTTATCTAATAGAGAGAAAAGCTTTTGAGCAGATTTGGGCTTGATTTCACTTCATTTCAACAGAAACAGTATTTCAGCATTACTGGACTCAGAAAGCTGTAAACTGACAACCTTGATCATTGAAGTCCTAACATTAGTTTTTGTGCATATAACTTCTAACACATTAAAAACTGTCTTACAGCATTGCAGAAAACATTGTACTTCATAAGACATAAGCTTGTTTCAGTTTGGCAAGATTTGCACTGAATACTGAATGAAACAGCTTTATCTAATAGAGAGAAAAGCTTTTGAGCAGATTTGGGCTTGATTTCACTTCATTTCAACAGAAACACTATTTCAGCATTACTGGACTCAGAAAGCTGTAAACTGACAATCTTGATCATTGAAGTCCTAACATAAGTTTTTGTGCATATAACTTCTAACACATTAAAAACTGTCTTACAGCATTGCAGAAAACATTGTACTTCATAAGGCATAAGCTTGTTTCAGTTTGGCAAGATTTGCACTGAATATTGAATGAAACAGCTTTCTCTAATAGAGAGAAAAGCTTTTGAGCAGATTTGGGCTTGATTTCACTTCATTTGAACAGAAACACTATTTCAACATTACTGGACTCAGAAAGCTGTAAACTGACAATCTTGATCATTGCAGTCCTAACATTAGTTTTTGTGCATATAACTTCTTACACATTAAAAACTGTCTTACAGCATTGCAGAAAACATTGTACTTCATAAGGCATAAGCTTGTTTCAGTTTGGCAAGATTTGCACTGAATATTGAATGAAACAGCTTTCTCTAATAGTGAGAAAAGCTTTTGAGCAGATTTGGGCTTGATTTCACTTCATTTGAACAGAAACACTATTTCAACATTACTGGACTCAGAAAGCTGTAAACTGACAATCTTGATCATTGCAGTCCTAACATTAGTTTTTGTGTATATAACTTTTAACACATTAAAAACTGTCTTACAGCATTGCAGAAAACATTTTATTTCAGAAGACATAAGCAAGTTTCAGTTTGGCAAGATTTGCACTGAATACTGAATGAAACAGCTTTCTCTAATAGAGAGAAAAGCTTTTGAGCAGATTTGGGCTTGATTTCACTTCATTTGAACAGAAACACTATTTCAGCATTACTGGACTCAGAAAGCTGTAAACTGACAATCTTGATCATTGAAGTCCTAACATTAGTTTTTGTGCATATAACTTCTAACACATTAAAAACTGTCTTACAGCATTGCAGAAAACATTGTACTTCATAAGACATAAGCTTGTTTCAGTTTGGCAAGATTTGCACTGAATACTGAATGAAACAGCTTTATCTAATAGAGAGAAAAGCTTTTGAGCAGATTTGGGATTGATTTCACTTCATTTCAAAAGAAACACTATTTCAGCATTACTGGACTCAGAAAGCTGTAAACTGACAATCTTGATCATTGAAGTCCTAACATAAGTTTTTGTGCATATAACTTCTAACACATTAAAAACTGTCTTACAGCATTGCAGAAAACATTGTACTTCATAAGGCATAAGCTTGTTTCAGTTTGGCAAGATTTGCACTGAATATTGAATGAAACAGCTTTCTCTAATAGAGAGAAAAGCTTTTGAGCAGATTTGGGCTTGATTTCACTTCATTTGAACAGAAACACTATTTCAACATTACTGGACTCAGAAAGCTGTAAACTGACAATCTTGATCATTGAAGTCCTAACATAAGTTTTTGTGCATATAACTTCTAACACATTAAAAGCTGTCTTACAGCATTGCAGAAAACATTTTACTTCATAAGACATAAGCTTGTTTCAGTTTGGCAAGATTTGCACTGAATACTGAATGAAACAGCTTTATCTAATAGAGAGAAAAGCTTTTGAGCAGATTTGGGCTTGATTTCACTTCATTTCAACAGAAACACTATTTCAGCATTACTGGACTCAGAAAGCTGTAAACTGACAATCTTGATCATTGAAGTCCTTACATTAGTTTTTGTGCATATAACTTCTAACACATTAAAAACTGTCTTACAGCATTGCAGAAAACATTGTACTTCATAAGACATAAGCTTGTTTCAGTTTGGCAAGATTTGCACTGAATACTGAATGAAACAGCTTTATCTAATAGAGAGAAAAGCTTTTGAGCAGATTTGGGCTTGATTTCACTTCATTTCAACAGAAACACTATTTCAGCATTACTGGACTCAGAAAGCTGTAAACTGACAATCTTGATCATTGAAGTCCTAACATAAGTTTTTGTGCATATAACTTCTAACACATTAAAAACTGTCTTACAGCATTGCAGAAAACATTGTACTTCATAAGACATAAGCTTGTTTCAGTTTGGCAAGATTTGCACTGAATACTGAATGAAACAGCTTTATCTAATAGAGAGAAAAGCTTTTGAGCAGATTTGGGCTTGATTTCACTTCATTTCAACAGAAACACTATTTCAGCATTACTGGACTCAGAAAGCTGTAAACTGACAATCTTGATCATTGAAGTCCTAACATTAGTTTTTGTGCATATAACTTCTAACACATTAAAAACTGTCTTACAGCATTGCAGAAAACATTGTACTTCATAAGACATAAGCTTGTTTCAGTTTGGCAAGATTTGCACTGAATACTGAATGAAACAGCTTTATCTAATAGAGAGAAAAGCTTTTGAGCAGATTTGGGCTTGATTTCACTTCATTTCAACAGAAACACTATTTCAGCATTACTGGACTCAGAAAGCTGTAAACTGACAATCTTGATCATTGAAGTCCTAACATTAGTTTTTGTGCATATAACTTCTAACACATTAAAAGCTGTCTTACAGCATTGCAGAAAACATTGTACTTCATAAGGCATAAGCTTGTTTCAGTTTGGCAAGATTTGCACTGAATATTGAATGAAACAGCTTTCTCTAATAGAGAGAAAAGCTTTTGAGCAGATTTGGGCTTGATTTCACTTCATTTGAACAGAAACACTATTTCAACATTACTGGACACAGAAAGCTGTAAACTGACAATCTTGATCATTGAAGTCCTAACATAAGTTTTTGTGCATATTACTTCTAACACATTAAAAACTGTCTTACAGCATTGCAGAAAACATTGTACTTCATAAGACATAAGCTTGTTTCAGTTTGGCAAGATTTGCACTGAATACTGAATGAAACAGCTTTATCTAATAGAGAGAAAAGCTTTTGAGCAGATTTGGGCTTGATTTCACTTCATTTCAACAGAAACAGTATTTCAGCATTACTGGACTCAGAAAGCTGTAAACTGACAACCTTGATCATTGAAGTCCTAACATTAGTTTTTGTGCATATAACTTCTAACACATTAAAAACTGTCTTACAGCATTGCAGAAAACATTGTACTTCATAAGACATAAGCTTGTTTCAGTTTGGCAAGATTTGCACTGAATACTGAATGAAACAGCTTTATCTAATAGAGAGAAAAGCTTTTGAGCAGATTTGGGCTTGATTTCACTTCATTTCAACAGAAACACTATTTCAGCATTACTGGACTCAGAAAGCTGTAAACTGACAATCTTGATCATTGAAGTCCTAACATAAGTTTTTGTGCATATAACTTCTAACACATTAAAAACTGTCTTACAGCATTGCAGAAAACATTGTACTTCATAAGGCATAAGCTTGTTTCAGTTTGGCAAGATTTGCACTGAATATTGAATGAAACAGCTTTCTCTAATAGAGAGAAAAGCTTTTGAGCAGATTTGGGCTTGATTTCACTTCATTTGAACAGAAACACTATTTCAACATTACTGGACTCAGAAAGCTGTAAACTGACAATCTTGATCATTGCAGTCCTAACATTAGTTTTTGTGCATATAACTTCTTACACATTAAAAACTGTCTTACAGCATTGCAGAAAACATTGTACTTCATAAGGCATAAGCTTGTTTCAGTTTGGCAAGATTTGCACTGAATATTGAATGAAACAGCTTTCTCTAATAGTGAGAAAAGCTTTTGAGCAGATTTGGGCTTGATTTCACTTCATTTGAACAGAAACACTATTTCAACATTACTGGACTCAGAAAGCTGTAAACTGACAATCTTGATCATTGCAGTCCTAACATTAGTTTTTGTGTATATAACTTCTAACACATTAAAAACTGTCTTACAGCATTGCAGAAAACATTTTATTTCAGAAGACATAAGCAAGTTTCAGTTTGGCAAGATTTGCACTGAATACTGAATGAAACAGCTTTCTCTAATAGAGAGAAAAGCTTTTGAGCAGATTTGGGCTTGATTTCACTTCATTTGAACAGAAACACTATTTCAGCATTACTGGACTCAGAAAGCTGTAAACTGACAATCTTGATCATTGAAGTCCTAACATTAGTTTTTGTGCATATAACTTCTAACACATTAAAAACTGTCTTACAGCATTGCAGAAAACATTGTACTTCATAAGACATAAGCTTGTTTCAGTTTGGCAAGATTTGCACTGAATACTGAATGAAACAGCTTTATCTAATAGAGAGAAAAGCTTTTGAGCAGATTTGGGATTGATTTCACTTCATTTCAACAGAAACACTATTTCAGCATTACTGGACTCAGAAAGCTGTAAACTGACAATCTTGATCATTGAAGTCCTAACATAAGTTTTTGTGCATATAACTTCTAACACATTAAAAACTGTCTTACAGCATTGCAGAAAACATTGTACTTCATAAGGCATATGCTTGTTTCAGTTTGGCAAGATTTGCACTGAATATTGAATGAAACAGCTTTCTCTAATAGAGAGAAAAGCTTTTGAGCAGATTTGGGCTTGATTTCACTTCATTTGAACAGAAACACTATTTCAACATTACTGGACTCAGAAAGCTGTAAACTGACAATCTTGATCATTGAAGTCCTAACATTAGTTTTTGTGCATATAACTTCTAACACATTAAAAGCTGTCTTACAGCATTGCAGAAAACATTTTACTTCATAAGACATAAGCTTGTTTCAGTTTGGCAAGATTTGCACTGAATACTGAATGAAACAGCTTTATCTAATAGAGAGAAAAGCTTTTGAGCAGATTTGGGCTTGATTTCACTTCATTTCAACAGAAACACTATTTCAGCATTACTGGACTCAGAAAGCTGTAAACTGACAATCTTGATCATTGAAGTCCTTACATTAGTTTTTGTGCATATAACTTCTAACACATTAAAAACTGTCTTACAGCATTGCAGAAAACATTGTACTTCATAAGACATAAGCTTGTTTCAGTTTGGCAAGATTTGCACTGAATACTGAATGAAACAGCTTTATCTAATAGAGAGAAAAGCTTTTGAGCAGATTTGGGCTTGATTTCACTTCATTTCAACAGAAACACTATTTCAGCATTACTGGACTCAGAAAGCTGTAAACTGACAATCTTGATCATTGAAGTCCTAACATAAGTTTTTGTGCATATAACTTCTAACACATTAAAAACTGTCTTACAGCATTGCAGAAAACATTGTACTTCATAAGACATAAGCTTGTTTCAGTTTGGCAAGATTTGCACTGAATACTGAATGAAACAGCTTTATCTAATAGAGAGAAAAGCTTTTGAGCAGATTTGGGCTTGATTTCACTTCATTTCAACAGAAACACTATTTCAGCATTACTGGACTCAGAAAGCTGTAAACTGACAATCTTGATCATTGAAGTCCTAACATTAGTTTTTGTGCATATAACTTCTAACACATTAAAAACTGTCTTACAGCATTGCAGAAAACATTGTACTTCATAAGACATAAGCTTGTTTCAGTTTGGCAAGATTTGCACTGAATACTGAATGAAACAGCTTTATCTAATAGAGAGAAAAGCTTTTGAGCAGATTTGGGCTTGATTTCACTTCATTTCAACAGAAACACTATTTCAGCATTACTGGACTCAGAAAGCTGTAAACTGACAATCTTGATCATTGAAGTCCTAACATTAGTTTTTGTGCATATAACTTCTAACACATTAAAAGCTGTCTTACAGCATTGCAGAAAACATTGTACTTCATAAGGCATAAGCTTGTTTCAGTTTGGCAAGATTTGCACTGAATACTGAATGAAACAGCTTTATCTAATAGAGAGAAAAGCTTTTGAGCAGATTTGGGCTTGATTTCACTTCATTTCAACAGAAACACTATTTCAGCATTACTGGACTCAGAAAGCTGTAAACTGACAATCTTGATCATTGAAGTCCTAACATAAGTTTTTGTGCATATAACTTCTAACACATTAAAAACTGTCTTACAGCATTGCAGAAAACATTGTACTTCATAAGACATAAGCTTGTTTCAGTTTGGCAAGATTTGCACTGAATACTGAATGAAACAGCTTTATCTAATAGAGAGAAAAGCTTTTGAGCAGATTTGGGCTTGATTTCACTTCATTTCAACAGAAACACTATTTCAGCATTACTGGACTCAGAAAGCTGTAAACTGACAATCTTGATCATTGAAGTCCTAACATTAGTTTTTGTGCATATAACTTCTAACACATTAAAAACTGTCTTACAGCATTGCAGAAAACATTGTACTTCATAAGACATAAGCTTGTTTCAGTTTGGCAAGATTTGCACTGAATACTGAATGAAACAGCTTTATCTAATAGAGAGAAAAGCTTTTGAGCAGATTTGGGCTTGATTTCACTTCATTTCAACAGAAACACTATTTCAGCATTACTGGACTCAGAAAGCTGTAAACTGACAATCTTGATCATTGAAGTCCTAACATTAGTTTTTGTGCATATAACTTCTAACACATTAAAAGCTGTCTTACAGCATTGCAGAAAACATTGTACTTCATAAGGCATAAGCTTGTTTCAGTTTGGCAAGATTTGCACTGAATATTGAATGAAACAGCTTTCTCTAATAGAGAGAAAAGCTTTTGAGCAGATTTGGGCTTGATTTCACTTCATTTGAACAGAAACACTATTTCAACATTACTGGACACAGAAAGCTGTAAACTGACAATCTTGATCATTGCAGTCCTAACATTAGTTTTTGTGTATATAACTTCTAACACATTAAAAACTGTCTTACAGCATTGCAGAAAACATTTTATTTCATAAGACATAAGCATGTTTCAGTTTGGCAAGATTTGCACTGAATACTGAATGAAACAGCTTTCTCTAATAGAGAGAAAAGCTTTTGAGCAGATTTGGGCTTGATTTCACTTCATTTGAACAGGAACACTATTTCAGCATTACTGGACTCAGAAAGCTGTAAACTGACAATCTTGATCATTGAAGTCCTAACATTAGTTTTTGTGCATATAACTTCTAACACATTAAAAACTGTCTTACAGCATTGCAGAAAACATTGTACTTCATAAGACATAAGCTTGTTTCAGTTTGGCAAGATTTGCACTGAATACTGAATGAAACAGCTTTATCTAATAGAGAGAAAAGCTTTTGAGCAGATTTGGGCTTGATTTCACTTCATTTCAACAGAAACACTATTTCAGCATTACTGGACTCAGAAAGCTGTAAACTGACAATCTTGATCATTGAAGTCCTAACATTAGTTTTTGTGCATATAACTTCTAACACATTAAAAACTGTCTTACAGCATTGCAGAAAACATTGTACTTCATAAGACATAAGCTTGTTTCAGTTTGGCAAGATTTGCACTGAATACTGAATGAAACAGCTTTATCTAATAGAGAGAAAAGCTTTTGAGCAGATTTGGGCTTGATTTCACTTCATTTCAACAGAAACACTATTTCAGCATTACTGGACTCAGAAAGCTGTAAACTGACAATCTTGATCATTGAAGTCCTAACATTAGTTTTTGTGCATATAACTTCTAACACATTAAAAGCTGTCTTACAGCATTGCAGAAAACATTGTACTTCATAAGGCATAAGCTTGTTTCAGTTTGGCAAGATTTGCACTGAATATTGAATGAAACAGCTTTCTCTAATAGAGAGAAAAGCTTTTGAGCAGATTTGGGCTTGATTTCACTTCATTTGAACAGAAACACTATTTCAACATTACTGGACACAGAAAGCTGTAAACTGACAATCTTGATCATTGCAGTCCTAACATTAGTTTTTGTGTATATAACTTCTAACACATTAAAAACTGTCTTACAGCATTGCAGAAAACATTTTATTTCATAAGACATAAGCATGTTTCAGTTTGGCAAGATTTGCACTGAATACTGAATGAAACAGCTTTCTCTAATAGAGAGAAAAGCTTTTGAGCAGATTTGGGCTTGATTTCACTTCATTTGAACAGGAACACTATTTCAGCATTACTGGACTCAGAAAGCTGTAAACTGACAATCTTGATCATTGAAGTCCTAACATTAGTTTTTGTGCATATAACTTCTAACACATTAAAAACTGTCTTACAGCATTGCAGAAAACATTGTACTTCATAAGGCATAAGCTTGTTTCAGTTTGGCAAGATTTGCACTGAATACTGAATGAAACAGCTTTATCTAATAGAGAGAAAAGCTTTTGAGCAGATTTGGGCTTGATTTCACTTCATTTCAACAGAAACACTATTTCAGCATTACTGGACTCAGAAAGCTGTAAACTGACAATCTTGATCATTGAAGTCCTAACATAAGTTTTTGTGCATATAACTTCTAACACATTAAAAGCTGTCTTACAGCATTGCAGAAAACATTGTACTTCATAAGGCATAAGCTTGTTTCAGTTTGGCAAGATTTGCACTGAATACTGAATGAAACAGCTTTATCTAATAGAGAGAAAAGATTTTTAGCAGATTTGGGCTTGATTTCACTTCATTTGAACAGAAACACTATTTCAGCATTACTGGACTCAGAAAGCTGTAAACTGACAATCTTGATCATTGAAGTCCTAACATTAGTTTTTGTGCATATAACTTCTAACACATTAAAAACTGTCTTACAGCATTGCAGAAAACATTGTACTTCATAAGACATAAGCTTGTTTCAGTTTGGCAAGATTTGCACTGAAAACTGAATGAAACAGCTTTATCTAATAGAGAGAAAAGCTTTTGAGCTGATTTGGGCTTGATTTCACTTCATTTCAACAGAAACACTATTTCAGCATTACTGGACTCAGAAAGCTGTAAACTGACAATCTTGATCATTGAAGTCCTAACATAAGTTTTTGTGCATATTACTTCTAACACATTAAAAACTGTCTTACAGCATTGCAGAAAACATTGTACTTCATAAGACATAAGCTTGTTTCAGTTTGGCAAGATTTGCACTGAATACTGAATGAAACAGCTTTATCTAATAGAGAGAAAAGCTTTTGAGCAGATTTGGGCTTGATTTCACTTCATTTCAACAGAAACACTATTTCAGCATTACTGGACTCAGAAAGCTGTAAACTGACAATCTTGATCATTGAAGTCCTAACATTAGTTTTTGTGCATATAACTTCTAACACATTAAAAACTGTCTTACAGCATTGCAGAAAACATTGTACTTCATAAGACATAAGCTTGTTTCAGTTTGGCAAGATTTGCACTGAATACTGAATGAAACAGCTTTATCTAATAGAGAGAAAAGCTTTTGAGCAGATTTGGGCTTGATTTCACTTCATTTCAACAGAAACACTATTTCAGCATTACTGGACTCAGAAAGCTGTAAACTGACAATCTTGATCATTGAAGTCCTAACATTAGTTTTTGTGCATATAACTTCTAACACATTAAAAACTGTCTTACAGCATTGCAGAAAACATTGTACTTCATAAGACATAAGCTTGTTTCAGTTTGGCAAGATTTGCACTGAATACTGAATGAAACAGCTTTATCTAATAGAGAGAAAAGCTTTTGAGCAGATTTGGGCTTGATTTCACTTCATTTCAACAGAAACACTATTTCAGCATTACTGGACTCAGAAAGCTGTAAACTGACAATCTTGATCATTGAAGTCCTAACATAAGTTTTTGTGCATATAACTTCTAACACATTAAAAACTGTCTTACAGCATTGCAGAAAACATTGTACTTCATAAGGCATAAGCTTGTTTCAGTTTGGCAAGATTTGCACTGAATACTGAATGAAACAGCTTTATCTAATAGAGAGAAAAGCTTTTGAGCAGATTTGGGCTTGATTTCACTTCATTTCAACAGAAACACTATTTCAGCATTACTGGACTCAGAAAGCTGTAAACTGACAATCTTGATCATTGAAGTCCTAACGAAAGTTTTTGTGCATATAACTTCTAACACATTAAAAACTGTCTTACAGCATTGCAGAAAACATTGTACTTCATAAGGCATAAGCTTGTTTCAGTTTGGCAAGATTTGCACTGAATATTGAATGAAACAGCTTTCTCTAATAGAGAGAAAAGCTTTTGAGCAGATTTGGGCTTGATTTCACTTCATTTCAACAGAAACACTATTTCAACATTACTGGACTCAGAAAGCTGTAAACTGACAATCTTGATCATTGCAGTCCTAACATTAGTTTTTGTGCATATAACTTCTTACACATTAAAAACTGTCTTACAGCATTGCAGAAAACATTGTACTTCATAAGGCATAAGCTTGTTTCAGTTTGGCAAGATTTGCACTGAATATTGAATGAAACAGCTTTCTCTAATAGTGAGAAAAGCTTTTGAGCAGATTTGGGCTTGATTTCACTTCATTTGAACAGAAACACTATTTCAACATTACTGGACTCAGAAAGCTGTAAACTGACAATCTTGATCATTGCAGTCCTAACGAAAGTTTTTGTGCATATAACTTCTAACACATTAAAAACTGTCTTACAGCATTGCAGAAAACATTGTACTTCATAAGGCATAAGCTTGTTTCAGTTTGGCAAGATTTGCACTGAATATTGAATGAAACAGCTTTATCTAATAGAGAGAAAAGCTTTTGAGCAGATTTGGGCTTGATTTCACTTCATTTCAACAGAAACACTATTTCAACATTACTGGACTCAGAAAGCTGTAAACTGACAATCTTGATCATTGCAGTCCTAACATTAGTTTTTGTGCATATAACTTCTTACACATTAAAAACTGTCTTACAGCATTGCAGAAAACATTGTACTTCATAAGGCATAAGCTTGTTTCAGTTTGGCAAGATTTGCACTGAATATTGAATGAAACAGCTTTCTCTAATAGTGAGAAAAGCTTTTGAGCAGATTTGGGCTTGATTTCACTTCATTTGAACAGAAACACTATTTCAACATTACTGGACTCAGAAAGCTGTAAACTGACAATCTTGATCATTGCAGTCCTAACATTAGTTTTTGTGTATATAACTTCTAACACATTAAAAACTGTCTTACAGCATTGCAGAAAACATTTTATTTCAGAAGACATAAGCAAGTTTCAGTTTGGCAAGATTTGCACTGAATACTGAATGAAACATCTTTCTCTAATAGAGAGAAAAGCTTTTGAGCAGATTTGGGCTTGATTTCACTTCATTTGAACAGAAACACTATTTCAGCATTACTGGACTCAGAAAGCTGTAAACTGACAATCTTGATCATTGAAGTCCTAACATTAGTTTTTGTGCATATAACTTCTAACACATTAAAAACTGTCTTACAGCATTGCAGAAAACATTGTACTTCATAAGACATAAGCTTGTTTCAGTTTGGCAAGATTTGCACTGAATACTGAATGAAACAGCTTTATCTAATAGAGAGAAAAGCTTTTGAGCAGATTTGGGATTGATTTCACTTCATTTCAACAGAAACACTATTTCAGCATTACTGGACTCAGAAAGCTGTAAACTGACAATCTTGATCATTGAAGTCCTAACATAAGTTTTTGTGCATATAACTTCTAACACATTAAAAACTGTCTTACAGCATTGCAGAAAACATTGTACTTCATAAGGCATATGCTTGTTTCAGTTTGGCAAGATTTGCACTGAATATTGAATGAAACAGCTTTCTCTAATAGAGAGAAAAGCTTTTGAGCAGATTTGGGCTTGATTTCACTTCATTTGAACAGAAACACTATTTCAACATTACTGGACTCAGAAAGCTGTAAACTGACAATCTTGATCATTGAAGTCCTAACATTAGTTTTTGTGCATATAACTTCTAACACATTAAAAGCTGTCTTACAGCATTGCAGAAAACATTTTACTTCATAAGACATAAGCTTGTTTCAGTTTGGCAAGATTTGCACTGAATACTGAATGAAACAGCTTTATCTAATAGAGAGAAAAGCTTTTGAGCAGATTTGGGCTTGATTTCACTTCATTTCAACAGAAACACTATTTCAGCATTACTGGACTCAGAAAGCTGTAAACTGACAATCTTGATCATTGAAGTCCTTACATTAGTTTTTGTGCATATAACTTCTAACACATTAAAAACTGTCTTACAGCATTGCAGAAAACATTGTACTTCATAAGACATAAGCTTGTTTCAGTTTGGCAAGATTTGCACTGAATACTGAATGAAACAGCTTTATCTAATAGAGAGAAAAGCTTTTGAGCAGATTTGGGCTTGATTTCACTTCATTTCAACAGAAACACTATTTCAGCATTACTGGACTCAGAAAGCTGTAAACTGACAATCTTGATCATTGAAGTCCTAACATAAGTTTTTGTGCATATAACTTCTAACACATTAAAAACTGTCTTACAGCATTGCAGAAAACATTGTACTTCATAAGACATAAGCTTGTTTCAGTTTGGCAAGATTTGCACTGAATACTGAATGAAACAGCTTTATCTAATAGAGAGAAAAGCTTTTGAGCAGATTTGGGCTTGATTTCACTTCATTTCAACAGAAACACTATTTCAGCATTACTGGACTCAGAAAGCTGTAAACTGACAATCTTGATCATTGAAGTCCTAACATTAGTTTTTGTGCATATAACTTCTAACACATTAAAAACTGTCTTACAGCATTGCAGAAAACATTGTACTTCATAAGACATAAGCTTGTTTCAGTTTGGCAAGATTTGCACTGAATACTGAATGAAACAGCTTTATCTAATAGAGAGAAAAGCTTTTGAGCAGATTTGGGCTTGATTTCACTTCATTTCAACAGAAACACTATTTCAGCATTACTGGACTCAGAAAGCTGTAAACTGACAATCTTGATCATTGAAGTCCTAACATTAGTTTTTGTGCATATAACTTCTAACACATTAAAAGCTGTCTTACAGCATTGCAGAAAACATTGTACTTCATAAGGCATAAGCTTGTTTCAGTTTGGCAAGATTTGCACTGAATACTGAATGAAACAGCTTTATCTAATAGAGAGAAAAGCTTTTGAGCAGATTTGGGCTTGATTTCACTTCATTTCAACAGAAACACTATTTCAGCATTACTGGACTCAGAAAGCTGTAAACTGACAATCTTGATCATTGAAGTCCTAACATAAGTTTTTGTGCATATAACTTCTAACACATTAAAAACTGTCTTACAGCATTGCAGAAAACATTGTACTTCATAAGACATAAGCTTGTTTCAGTTTGGCAAGATTTGCACTGAATACTGAATGAAACAGCTTTATCTAATAGAGAGAAAAGCTTTTGAGCAGATTTGGGCTTGATTTCACTTCATTTCAACAGAAACACTATTTCAGCATTACTGGACTCAGAAAGCTGTAAACTGACAATCTTGATCATTGAAGTCCTAACATTAGTTTTTGTGCATATAACTTCTAACACATTAAAAACTGTCTTACAGCATTGCAGAAAACATTGTACTTCATAAGACATAAGCTTGTTTCAGTTTGGCAAGATTTGCACTGAATACTGAATGAAACAGCTTTATCTAATAGAGAGAAAAGCTTTTGAGCAGATTTGGGCTTGATTTCACTTCATTTCAACAGAAACACTATTTCAGCATTACTGGACTCAGAAAGCTGTAAACTGACAATCTTGATCATTGAAGTCCTAACATTAGTTTTTGTGCATATAACTTCTAACACATTAAAAGCTGTCTTACAGCATTGCAGAAAACATTGTACTTCATAAGGCATAAGCTTGTTTCAGTTTGGCAAGATTTGCACTGAATATTGAATGAAACAGCTTTCTCTAATAGAGAGAAAAGCTTTTGAGCAGATTTGGGCTTGATTTCACTTCATTTGAACAGAAACACTATTTCAACATTACTGGACACAGAAAGCTGTAAACTGACAATCTTGATCATTGCAGTCCTAACATTAGTTTTTGTGTATATAACTTCTAACACATTAAAAACTGTCTTACAGCATTGCAGAAAACATTTTATTTCATAAGACATAAGCATGTTTCAGTTTGGCAAGATTTGCACTGAATACTGAATGAAACAGCTTTCTCTAATAGAGAGAAAAGCTTTTGAGCAGATTTGGGCTTGATTTCACTTCATTTGAACAGGAACACTATTTCAGCATTACTGGACTCAGAAAGCTGTAAACTGACAATCTTGATCATTGAAGTCCTAACATTAGTTTTTGTGCATATAACTTCTAACACATTAAAAACTGTCTTACAGCATTGCAGAAAACATTGTACTTCATAAGGCATAAGCTTGTTTCAGTTTGGCAAGATTTGCACTGAATACTGAATGAAACAGCTTTATCTAATAGAGAGAAAAGCTTTTGAGCAGATTTGGGCTTGATTTCACTTCATTTCAACAGAAACACTATTTCAGCATTACTGGACTCAGAAAGCTGTAAACTGACAATCTTGATCATTGAAGTCCTAACATAAGTTTTTGTGCATATAACTTCTAACACATTAAAAGCTGTCTTACAGCATTGCAGAAAACATTGTACTTCATAAGGCATAAGCTTGTTTCAGTTTGGCAAGATTTGCACTGAATACTGAATGAAACAGCTTTATCTAATAGAGAGAAAAGATTTTTAGCAGATTTGGGCTTGATTTCACTTCATTTGAACAGAAACACTATTTCAGCATTACTGGACTCAGAAAGCTGTAAACTGACAATCTTGATCATTGAAGTCCTAACATTAGTTTTTGTGCATATAACTTCTAACACATTAAAAACTGTCTTACAGCATTGCAGAAAACATTGTACTTCATAAGACATAAGCTTGTTTCAGTTTGGCAAGATTTGCACTGAAAACTGAATGAAACAGCTTTATCTAATAGAGAGAAAAGCTTTTGAGCTGATTTGGGCTTGATTTCACTTCATTTCAACAGAAACACTATTTCAGCATTACTGGACTCAGAAAGCTGTAAACTGACAATCTTGATCATTGAAGTCCTAACATAAGTTTTTGTGCATATTACTTCTAACACATTAAAAACTGTCTTACAGCATTGCAGAAAACATTGTACTTCATAAGACATAAGCTTGTTTCAGTTTGGCAAGATTTGCACTGAATACTGAATGAAACAGCTTTATCTAATAGAGAGAAAAGCTTTTGAGCAGATTTGGGCTTGATTTCACTTCATTTCAACAGAAACACTATTTCAGCATTACTGGACTCAGAAAGCTGTAAACTGACAATCTTGATCATTGAAGTCCTAACATTAGTTTTTGTGCATATAACTTCTAACACATTAAAAACTGTCTTACAGCATTGCAGAAAACATTGTACTTCATAAGACATAAGCTTGTTTCAGTTTGGCAAGATTTGCACTGAATACTGAATGAAACAGCTTTATCTAATAGAGAGAAAAGCTTTTGAGCAGATTTGGGCTTGATTTCACTTCATTTCAACAGAAACACTATTTCAGCATTACTGGACTCAGAAAGCTGTAAACTGACAATCTTGATCATTGAAGTCCTAACATTAGTTTTTGTGCATATAACTTCTAACACATTAAAAACTGTCTTACAGCATTGCAGAAAACATTGTACTTCATAAGACATAAGCTTGTTTCAGTTTGGCAAGATTTGCACTGAATACTGAATGAAACAGCTTTATCTAATAGAGAGAAAAGCTTTTGAGCAGATTTGGGCTTGATTTCACTTCATTTCAACAGAAACACTATTTCAGCATTACTGGACTCAGAAAGCTGTAAACTGACAATCTTGATCATTGAAGTCCTAACATAAGTTTTTGTGCATATAACTTCTAACACATTAAAAACTGTCTTACAGCATTGCAGAAAACATTGTACTTCATAAGGCATAAGCTTGTTTCAGTTTGGCAAGATTTGCACTGAATACTGAATGAAACAGCTTTATCTAATAGAGAGAAAAGCTTTTGAGCAGATTTGGGCTTGATTTCACTTCATTTCAACAGAAACACTATTTCAGCATTACTGGACTCAGAAAGCTGTAAACTGACAATCTTGATCATTGAAGTCCTAACGAAAGTTTTTGTGCATATAACTTCTAACACATTAAAAACTGTCTTACAGCATTGCAGAAAACATTGTACTTCATAAGGCATAAGCTTGTTTCAGTTTGGCAAGATTTGCACTGAATACTGAATGAAACAGCTTTATCTAATAGAGAGAAAAGCTTTTGAGCAGATTTGGGCTTGATTTCACTTCATTTCAACAGAAACACTATTTCAGCATTACTGGACTCAGAAAGCTGTAAACTGACAATCTTGATCATTGAAGTCCTAACATAAGTTTTTGTGCATATAACTTCTAACACATTAAAAACTGTCTTACAGCATTGCAGAAAACATTGTACTTCATAAGACATAAGCTTGTTTCAGTTTGGCAAGATTTGCACTGAATACTGAATGAAACAGCTTTATCTAATAGAGAGAAAAGCTTTTGAGCAGATTTGGGCTTGATTTCACTTCATTTCAACAGAAACACTATTTCAGCATTTACTGGACTCAGAAAGCTGTAAACTGACAATCTTGATCATTGAAGTCCTAACATTAGTTTTTGTGCATATAACTTCTAACACATTAAAAGCTGTCTTACAGCATTGCAGAAAACATTGTACTTCATAAGGCATAAGCTTGTTTCAGTTTGGCAAGATTTGCACTGAATATTGAATGAAACAGCTTTCTCTAATAGAGAGAAAAGCTTTTGAGCAGATTTGGGCTTGATTTCACTTCATTTGAACAGAAACACTATTTCAACATTACTGGACACAGAAAGCTGTAAACTGACAATCTTGATCATTGCAGTCCTAACATTAGTTTTTGTGTATATAACTTCTAACACATTAAAAACTGTCTTACAGCATTGCAGAAAACATTTTATTTCATAAGACATAAGCATGTTTCAGTTTGGCAAGATTTGCACTGAATACTGAATGAAACAGCTTTCTCTAATAGAGAGAAAAGCTTTTGAGCAGATTTGGGCTTGATTTCACTTCATTTGAACAGGAACACTATTTCAGCATTACTGGACTCAGAAAGCTGTAAACTGACAATCTTGATCATTGAAGTCCTAACATTAGTTTTTGTGCATATAACTTCTAACACATTAAAAACTGTCTTACAGCATTGCAGAAAACATTGTACTTCATAAGGCATAAGCTTGTTTCAGTTTGGCAAGATTTGCACTGAATACTGAATGAAACAGCTTTATCTAATAGAGAGAAAAGCTTTTGAGCAGATTTGGGCTTGATTTCACTTCATTTCAACAGAAACACTATTTCAGCATTACTGGACTCAGAAAGCTGTAAACTGACAATCTTGATCATTGAAGTCCTAACATAAGTTTTTGTGCATATAACTTCTAACACATTAAAAGCTGTCTTACAGCATTGCAGAAAACATTGTACTTCATAAGGCATAAGCTTGTTTCAGTTTGGCAAGATTTGCACTGAATACTGAATGAAACAGCTTTATCTAATAGAGAGAAAAGATTTTTAGCAGATTTGGGCTTGATTTCACTTCATTTGAACAGAAACACTATTTCAGCATTACTGGACTCAGAAAGCTGTAAACTGACAATCTTGATCATTGAAGTCCTAACATTAGTTTTTGTGCATATAACTTCTAACACATTAAAAACTGTCTTACAGCATTGCAGAAAACATTGTACTTCATAAGACATAAGCTTGTTTCAGTTTGGCAAGATTTGCACTGAAAACTGAATGAAACAGCTTTATCTAATAGAGAGAAAAGCTTTTGAGCAGATTTGGGCTTGATTTCACTTCATTTCAACAGAAACACTATTTCAGCATTACTGGACTCAGAAAGCTGTAAACTGACAATCTTGATCATTGAAGTCCTAACATAAGTTTTTGTGCATATTACTTCTAACACATTAAAAACTGTCTTACAGCATTGCAGAAAACATTGTACTTCATAAGACATAAGCTTGTTTCAGTTTGGCAAGATTTGCACTGAATACTGAATGAAACAGCTTTATCTAATAGAGAGAAAAGCTTTTGAGCAGATTTGGGCTTGATTTCACTTCATTTCAACAGAAACACTATTTCAGCATTACTGGACTCAGAAAGCTGTAAACTGACAATCTTGATCATTGAAGTCCTAACATTAGTTTTTGTGCATATAACTTCTAACACATTAAAAACTGTCTTACAGCATTGCAGAAAACATTGTACTTCATAAGACATAAGCTTGTTTCAGTTTGGCAAGATTTGCACTGAATACTGAATGAAACAGCTTTATCTAATAGAGAGAAAAGCTTTTGAGCAGATTTGGGCTTGATTTCACTTCATTTCAACAGAAACACTATTTCAGCATTACTGGACTCAGAAAGCTGTAAACTGACAATCTTGATCATTGAAGTCCTAACATGAGTTTTTGTGCATATAACTTCTAACACATTAAAAGCTGTCTTACAGCATTGCAGAAAACATTGTACTTCATAAGGCATAAGCTTGTTTCAGTTTGGCAAGATTTGCACTGAATACTGAATGAAACAGCTTTATCTAATAGAGAGAAAAGATTTTTAGCAGATTTGGGCTTGATTTCACTTCATTTGAACAGAAACACTATTTCAGCATTACTGGACTCAGAAAGCTGTAAACTGACAATCTTGATCATTGAAGTCCTAACATTAGTTTTTGTGCATATAACTTCTAACACATTAAAAGCTGTCTTACAGCATTGCAGAAAACATTGTACTTCATAAGACATAAGCTTGTTTCAGTTTGGCAAGATTTGCACTGAATACTGAATGAAACAGCTTTATCTAATAGAGAGAAAAGCTTTTGAGCAGATTTGGGCTTGATTTCACTTCATTTCAACAGAAACACTATTTCAGCATTACTGGACTCAGAAAGCTGTAAACTGACAATCTTGATCATTGAAGTCCTAACATTAGTTTTTGTGCATATAACTTCTAACACATTAAAAACTGTCTTACAGCATTGCAGAAAACATTGTACTTCATAAGACATAAGCTTGTTTCAGTTTGGCAAGATTTGCACTGAATACTGAATGAAACAGCTTTATCTAATAGAGAGAAAAGCTTTTGAGCAGATTTGGGCTTGATTTCACTTCATTTCAACAGAAACACTATTTCAGCATTACTGGACTCAGAAAGCTGTAAACTGACAATCTTGATCATTGAAGTCCTAACATTAGTTTTTGTGCATATAACTTCTAACACATTAAAAGCTGTCTTACAGCATTGCAGAAAACATTGTACTTCATAAGGCATAAGCTTGTTTCAGTTTGGCAAGATTTGCACTGAATATTGAATGAAACAGCTTTCTCTAATAGAGAGAAAAGCTTTTGAGCAGATTTGGGCTTGATTTCACTTCATTTGAACAGAAACACTATTTCAACATTACTGGACACAGAAAGCTGTAAACTGACAATCTTGATCATTGCAGTCCTAACATTAGTTTTTGTGTATATAACTTCTAACACATTAAAAACTGTCTTACAGCATTGCAGAAAACATTTTATTTCATAAGACATAAGCATGTTTCAGTTTGGCAAGATTTGCACTGAATACTGAATGAAACAGCTTTCTCTAATAGAGAGAAAAGCTTTTGAGCAGATTTGGGCTTGATTTCACTTCATTTGAACAGGAACACTATTTCAGCATTACTGGACTCAGAAAGCTGTAAACTGACAATCTTGATCATTGAAGTCCTAACATAAGTTTTTGTGCATATTACTTCTAACACATTAAAAACTGTCTTACAGCATTGCAGAAAACATTGTACTTCATAAGACATAAGCTTGTTTCAGTTTGGCAAGATTTGCACTGAATACTGAATGAAACAGCTTTATCTAATAGAGAGAAAAGCTTTTGAGCAGATTTGGGCTTGATTTCACTTCATTTCAACAGAAACAGTATTTCAGCATTACTGGACTCAGAAAGCTGTAAACTGACAACCTTGATCATTGAAGTCCTAACATTAGTTTTTGTGCATATAACTTCTAACACATTAAAAACTGTCTTACAGCATTGCAGAAAACATTGTACTTCATAAGACATAAGCTTGTTTCAGTTTGGCAAGATTTGCACTGAATACTGAATGAAACAGCTTTATCTAATAGAGAGAAAAGCTTTTGAGCAGATTTGGGCTTGATTTCACTTCATTTCAACAGAAACACTATTTCAGCATTACTGGACTCAGAAAGCTGTAAACTGACAATCTTGATCATTGAAGTCCTAACATAAGTTTTTGTGCATATAACTTCTAACACATTAAAAACTGTCTTACAGCATTGCAGAAAACATTGTACTTCATAAGGCATAAGCTTGTTTCAGTTTGGCAAGATTTGCACTGAATATTGAATGAAACAGCTTTCTCTAATAGAGAGAAAAGCTTTTGAGCAGATTTGGGCTTGATTTCACTTCATTTGAACAGAAACACTATTTCAACATTACTGGACTCAAAAAGCTGTAAACTGACAATCTTGATCATTGCAGTCCTAACATTAGTTTTTGTGCATATAACTTCTTACACATTAAAAACTGTCTTACAGCATTGCAGAAAACATTGTACTTCATAAGGCATAAGCTTGTTTCAGTTTGGCAAGATTTGCACTGAATATTGAATGAAACAGCTTTCTCTAATAGTGAGAAAAGCTTTTGAGCAGATTTGGGCTTGATTTCACTTCATTTCAACAGAAACACTATTTCAGCATTACTGGACTCAGAAAGCTGTAAACTGACAATCTTGATCATTGAAGTCCTAACATTAGTTTTTGTGCATATAACTTCTAACACATTAAAAGCTGTCTTACAGCATTGCAGAAAACATTGTACTTCATAAGGCATAAGCTTGTTTCAGTTTGGCAAGATTTGCACTGAATATTGAATGAAACAGCTTTCTCTAATAGAGAGAAAAGCTTTTGAGCAGATTTGGGCTTGATTTCACTTCATTTGAACAGAAACACTATTTCAACATTACTGGACACAGAAAGCTGTAAACTGACAATCTTGATCATTGCAGTCCTAACATTAGTTTTTGTGTATATAACTTCTAACACATTAAAAACTGTCTTACAGCATTGCAGAAAACATTTTATTTCATAAGACATAAGCATGTTTCAGTTTGGCAAGATTTGCACTGAATACTGAATGAAACAGCTTTCTCTAATAGAGAGAAAAGCTTTTGAGCAGATTTGGGCTTGATTTCACTTCATTTGAACAGGAACACTATTTCAGCATTACTGGACTCAGAAAGCTGTAAACTGACAATCTTGATCATTGAAGTCCTAACATTAGTTTTTGTGCATATAACTTCTAACACATTAAAAACTGTCTTACAGCATTGCAGAAAACATTGTACTTCATAAGGCATAAGCTTGTTTCAGTTTGGCAAGATTTGCACTGAATACTGAATGAAACAGCTTTATCTAATAGAGAGAAAAGATTTTTAGCAGATTTGGGCTTGATTTCACTTCATTTGAACAGAAACACTATTTCAGCATTACTGGACTCAGAAAGCTGTAAACTGACAATCTTGATCATTGAAGTCCTAACATTAGTTTTTGTGCATATAACTTCTAACACATTAAAAACTGTCTTACAGCATTGCAGAAAACATTGTACTTCATAAGACATAAGCTTGTTTCAGTTTGGCAAGATTTGCACTGAAAACTGAATGAAACAGCTTTATCTAATAGAGAGAAAAGCTTTTGAGCTGATTTGGGCTTGATTTCACTTCATTTCAACAGAAACACTATTTCAGCATTACTGGACTCAGAAAGCTGTAAACTGACAATCTTGATCATTGAAGTCCTAACATAAGTTTTTGTGCATATTACTTCTAACACATTAAAAACTGTCTTACAGCATTGCAGAAAACATTGTACTTCATAAGACATAAGCTTGTTTCAGTTTGGCAAGATTTGCACTGAATACTGAATGAAACAGCTTTATCTAATAGAGAGAAAAGCTTTTGAGCAGATTTGGGCTTGATTTCACTTCATTTGAACAGGAACACTATTTCAGCATTACTGGACTCAGAAAGCTGTAAACTGACAATCTTGATCATTGAAGTCCTAACATTAGTTTTTGTGCATATAACTTCTAACACATTAAAAACTGTCTTACAGCATTGCAGAAAACATTGTACTTCATAAGGCATAAGCTTGTTTCAGTTTGGCAAGATTTGCACTGAATACTGAATGAAACAGCTTTATCTAATAGAGAGAAAAGCTTTTGAGCAGATTTGGGCTTGATTTCACTTCATTTCAACAGAAACACTATTTCAGCATTACTGGACTCAGAAAGCTGTAAACTGACAATCTTGATCATTGAAGTCCTAACATAAGTTTTTGTGCATATAACTTCTAACACATTAAAAGCTGTCTTACAGCATTGCAGAAAACATTGTACTTCATAAGGCATAAGCTTGTTTCAGTTTGGCAAGATTTGCACTGAATACTGAATGAAACAGCTTTATCTAATAGAGAGAAAAGATTTTTAGCAGATTTGGGCTTGATTTCACTTCATTTCAACAGAAACACTATTTCAGCATTACTGGACTCAGAAAGCTGTAAACTGACAATCTTGATCATTGAAGTCCTAACATAAGTTTTTGTGCATATTACTTCTAACACATTAAAAACTGTCTTACAGCATTGCAGAAAACATTGTACTTCATAAGACATAAGCTTGTTTCAGTTTGGCAAGATTTGCACTGAATACTGAATGAAACAGCTTTATCTAATAGAGAGAAAAGCTTTTGAGCAGATTTGGGCTTGATTTCACTTCATTTCAACAGAAACACTATTTCAGCATTACTGGACTCAGAAAGCTGTAAACTGACAATCTTGATCATTGAAGTCCTAACATTAGTTTTTGTGCATATAACTTCTAACACATTAAAAACTGTCTTACAGCATTGCAGAAAACATTGTACTTCATAAGACATAAGCTTGTTTCAGTTTGGCAAGATTTGCACTGAATACTGAATGAAACAGCTTTATCTAATAGAGAGAAAAGCTTTTGAGCAGATTTGGGCTTGATTTCACTTCATTTCCACAGAAACACTATTTCAGCATTACTGGACTCAGAAAGCTGTAAACTGACAATCTTGATCATTGAAGTCCTAACATTAGTTTTTGTGCATATAACTTCTAACACATTAAAAACTGTCTTACAGCATTGCAGAAAACATTGTACTTCATAAGACATAAGCTTGTTTCAGTTTGGCAAGATTTGCACTGAATACTGAATGAAACAGCTTTATCTAATAGAGAGAAAAGCTTTTGAGCAGATTTGGGCTTGATTTCACTTCATTTCAACAGAAACACTATTTCAGCATTACTGGACTCAGAAAGCTGTAAACTGACAATCTTGATCATTGAAGTCCTAACATAAGTTTTTGTGCATATAACTTCTAACACATTAAAAACTGTCTTACAGCATTGCAGAAAACATTGTACTTCATAAGGCATAAGCTTGTTTCAGTTTGGCAAGATTTGCACTGAATACTGAATGAAACAGCTTTATCTAATAGAGAGAAAAGCTTTTGAGCAGATTTGGGCTTGATTTCACTTCATTTCAACAGAAACACTATTTCAGCATTACTGGACTCAGAAAGCTGTAAACTGACAATCTTGATCATTGAAGTCCTAACGAAAGTTTTTGTGCATATAACTTCTAACACATTAAAAACTGTCTTACAGCATTGCAGAAAACATTGTACTTCATAAGGCATAAGCTTGTTTCAGTTTGGCAAGATTTGCACTGAATACTGAATGAAACAGCTTTATCTAATAGAGAGAAAAGCTTTTGAGCAGATTTGGGCTTGATTTCACTTCATTTCAACAGAAACACTATTTCAGCATTACTGGACTCAGAAAGCTGTAAACTGACAATCTTGATCATTGAAGTCCTAACATAAGTTTTTGTGCATATAACTTCTAACACATTAAAAACTGTCTTACAGCATTGCAGAAAACATTGTACTTCATAAGACATAAGCTTGTTTCAGTTTGGCAAGATTTGCACTGAATACTGAATGAAACAGCTTTATCTAATAGAGAGAAAAGCTTTTGAGCAGATTTGGGCTTGATTTCACTTCATTTCAACAGAAACACTATTTCAGCATTACTGGACTCAGAAAGCTGTAAACTGACAATCTTGATCATTGAAGTCCTAACATTAGTTTTTGTGCATATAACTTCTAACACATTAAAAGCTGTCTTACAGCATTGCAGAAAACATTGTACTTCATAAGGCATAAGCTTGTTTCAGTTTGGCAAGATTTGCACTGAATATTGAATGAAACAGCTTTCTCTAATAGAGAGAACAGCTTTTGAGCAGATTTGGGCTTGATTTCACTTCATTTGAACAGAAACACTATTTCAACATTACTGGACACAGAAAGCTGTAAACTGACAATCTTGATCATTGCAGTCCTAACATTAGTTTTTGTGTATATAACTTCTAACACATTAAAAACTGTCTTACAGCATTGCAGAAAACATTTTATTTCATAAGACATAAGCATGTTTCAGTTTGGCAAGATTTGCACTGAATACTGAATGAAACAGCTTTCTCTAATAGAGAGAAAAGCTTTTGAGCAGATTTGGGCTTGATTTCACTTCATTTGAACAGGAACACTATTTCAGCATTACTGGACTCAGAAAGCTGTAAACTGACAATCTTGATCATTGAAGTCCTAACATTAGTTTTTGTGCATATAACTTCTAACACATTAAAAACTGTCTTACAGCATTGCAGAAAACATTGTACTTCATAAGGCATAAGCTTGTTTCAGTTTGGCAAGATTTGCACTGAATACTGAATGAAACAGCTTTATCTAATAGAGAGAAAAGCTTTTGAGCAGATTTGGGCTTGATTTCACTTCATTTCAACAGAAACACTATTTCAGCATTACTGGACTCAGAAAGCTGTAAACTGACAATCTTGATCATTGAAGTCCTAACATAAGTTTTTGTGCATATAACTTCTAACACATTAAAAGCTGTCTTACAGCATTGCAGAAAACATTGTACTTCATAAGGCATAAGCTTGTTTCAGTTTGGCAAGATTTGCACTGAATACTGAATGAAACAGCTTTATCTAATAGAGAGAAAAGATTTTTAGCAGATTTGGGCTTGATTTCACTTCATTTGAACAGAAACACTATTTCAGCATTACTGGACTCAGAAAGCTGTAAACTGACAATCTTGATCATTGAAGTCCTAACATTAGTTTTTGTGCATATAACTTCTAACACATTAAAAACTGTCTTACAGCATTGCAGAAAACATTGTACTTCATAAGACATAAGCTTGTTTCAGTTTGGCAAGATTTGCACTGAAAACTGAATGAAACAGCTTTATCTAATAGAGAGAAAAGCTTTTGAGCAGATTTGGGCTTGATTTCACTTCATTTCAACAGAAACACTATTTCAGCATTACTGGACTCAGAAAGCTGTAAACTGACAATCTTGATCATTGAAGTCCTAACATAAGTTTTTGTGCATATTACTTCTAACACATTAAAAACTGTCTTACAGCATTGCAGAAAACATTGTACTTCATAAGACATAAGCTTGTTTCAGTTTGGCAAGATTTGCACTGAATACTGAATGAAACAGCTTTATCTAATAGAGAGAAAAGCTTTTGAGCAGATTTGGGCTTGATTTCACTTCATTTCAACAGAAACACTATTTCAGCATTACTGGACTCAGAAAGCTGTAAACTGACAATCTTGATCATTGAAGTCCTAACATTAGTTTTTGTGCATATAACTTCTAACACATTAAAAACTGTCTTACAGCATTGCAGAAAACATTGTACTTCATAAGACATAAGCTTGTTTCAGTTTGGCAAGATTTGCACTGAATACTGAATGAAACAGCTTTATCTAATAGAGAGAAAAGCTTTTGAGCAGATTTGGGCTTGATTTCACTTCATTTCAACAGAAACACTATTTCAGCATTACTGGACTCAGAAAGCTGTAAACTGACAATCTTGATCATTGAAGTCCTAACATAAGTTTTTGTGCATATAACTTCTAACACATTAAAAGCTGTCTTACAGCATTGCAGAAAACATTGTACTTCATAAGGCATAAGCTTGTTTCAGTTTGGCAAGATTTGCACTGAATACTGAATGAAACAGCTTTATCTAATAGAGAGAAAAGATTTTTAGCAGATTTGGGCTTGATTTCACTTCATTTGAACAGAAACACTATTTCAGCATTACTGGACTCAGAAAGCTGTAAACTGACAATCTTGATCATTGAAGTCCTAACATTAGTTTTTGTGCATATAACTTCTAACACATTAAAAGCTGTCTTACAGCATTGCAGAAAACATTGTACTTCATAAGACATAAGCTTGTTTCAGTTTGGCAAGATTTGCACTGAATACTGAATGAAACAGCTTTATCTAATAGAGAGAAAAGCTTTTGAGCAGATTTGGGCTTGATTTCACTTCATTTCAACAGAAACACTATTTCAGCATTACTGGACTCAGAAAGCTGTAAACTGACAATCTTGATCATTGAAGTCCTAACATTAGTTTTTGTGCATATAACTTCTAACACATTAAAAGCTGTCTTACAGCATTGCAGAAAACATTGTACTTCATAAGGCATAAGCTTGTTTCAGTTTGGCAAGATTTGCACTGAATACTGAATGAAACAGCTTTATCTAATAGAGAGAAAAGCTTTTGAGCAGATTTGGGCTTGATTTCACTTCATTTCAACAGAAACACTATTTCAGCATTACTGGACTCAGAAAGCTGTAAACTGACAATCTTGATCATTGAAGTCCTAACATTAGTTTTTGTGCATATAACTTCTAACACATTAAAAGCTGTCTTACAGCATTGCAGAAAACATTGTACTTCATAAGGCATAAGCTTGTTTCAGTTTGGCAAGATTTGCACTGAATATTGAATGAAACAGCTTTCTCTAATAGAGAGAAAAGCTTTTGAGCAGATTTGGGCTTGATTTCACTTCATTTGAACAGAAACACTATTTCAACATTACTGGACACAGAAAGCTGTAAACTGACAATCTTGATCATTGCAGTCCTAACATTAGTTTTTGTGTATATAACTTCTAACACATTAAAAACTGTCTTACAGCATTGCAGAAAACATTTTATTTCATAAGACATAAGCATATTTCAGTTTGGCAAGATTTGCACTGAATACTGAATGAAACAGCTTTCTCTAATAGAGAGAAAAGCTTTTGAGCAGATTTGGGCTTGATTTCACTTCATTTGAACAGGAACACTATTTCAGCATTACTGGACTCAGAAAGCTGTAAACTGACAATCTTGATCATTGAAGTCCTAACATAAGTTTTTGTGCATATTACTTCTAACACATTAAAAACTGTCTTACAGCATTGCAGAAAACATTGTACTTCATAAGACATAAGCTTGTTTCAGTTTGGCAAGATTTGCACTGAATACTGAATGAAACAGCTTTATCTAATAGAGAGAAAAGCTTTTGAGCAGATTTGGGCTTGATTTCACTTCATTTCAACAGAAACAGTATTTCAGCATTACTGGACTCAGAAAGCTGTAAACTGACAACCTTGATCATTGAAGTCCTAACATTAGTTTTTGTGCATATAACTTCTAACACATTAAAAACTGTCTTACAGCATTGCAGAAAACATTGTACTTCATAAGACATAAGCTTGTTTCAGTTTGGCAAGATTTGCACTGAATACTGAATAAAACAGCTTTATCTAATAGAGAGAAAAGCTTTTGAGCAGATTTGGGCTTGATTTCACTTCATTTCAACAGAAACACTATTTCAGCATTACTGGACTCAGAAAGCTGTAAACTGACAATCTTGATCATTGAAGTCCTAACATTAGTTTTTGTGCATATAACTTCTAACACATTAAAAGCTGTCTTACAGCATTGCAGAAAACATTGTACTTCATAAGGCATAAGCTTGTTTCAGTTTGGCAAGATTTGCACTGAATATTGAATGAAACAGCTTTCTCTAATAGAGAGAAAAGCTTTTGAGCAGATTTGGGCTTGATTTCACTTCATTTGAACAGAAACACTATTTCAACATTACTGGACACAGAAAGCTGTAAACTGACAATCTTGATCATTGCAGTCCTAACATTAGTTTTTGTGTATATAACTTCTAACACATTAAAAACTGTCTTACAGCATTGCAGAAAACATTTTATTTCATAAGACATAAGCATATTTCAGTTTGGCAAGATTTGCACTGAATACTGAATGAAACAGCTTTCTCTAATAGAGAGAAAAGCTTTTGAGCAGATTTGGGCTTGATTTCACTTCATTTGAACAGGAACACTATTTCAGCATTACTGGACTCAGAAAGCTGTAAACTGACAATCTTGATCATTGAAGTCCTAACATAAGTTTTTGTGCATATTACTTCTAACACATTAAAAACTGTCTTACAGCATTGCAGAAAACATTGTACTTCATAAGACATAAGCTTGTTTCAGTTTGGCAAGATTTGCACTGAATACTGAATGAAACAGCTTTATCTAATAGAGAGAAAAGCTTTTGAGCAGATTTGGGCTTGATTTCACTTCATTTCAACAGAAACAGTATTTCAGCATTACTGGACTCAGAAAGCTGTAAACTGACAACCTTGATCATTGAAGTCCTAACATTAGTTTTTGTGCATATAACTTCTAACACATTAAAAACTGTCTTACAGCATTGCAGAAAACATTGTACTTCATAAGACATAAGCTTGTTTCAGTTTGGCAAGATTTGCACTGAATAAAACAGCTTTATCTAATAGAGAGAAAAGCTTTTGAGCAGATTTGGGCTTGATTTCACTTCATTTCAACAGAAACACTATTTCAGCATTACTGGACTCAGAAAGCTGTAAACTGACAATCTTGATCATTGAAGTCCTAACATAAGTTTTTGTGCATATAACTTCTAACACATTAAAAACTGTCTTACAGCATTGCAGAAAACATTGTACTTCATAAGGCATAAGCTTGTTTCAGTTTGGCAAGATTTGCACTGAATATTGAATGAAACAGCTTTCTCTAATAGAGAGAAAAGCTTTTGAGCAGATTTGGGCTTGATTTCACTTCATTTGAACAGAAACACTATTTCAACATTACTGGACTCAGAAAGCTGTAAACTGACAATCTTGATCATTGCAGTCCTAACATTAGTTTTTGTGCATATAACTTCTTACACATTAAAAACTGTCTTACAGCATTGCAGAAAACATTGTACTTCATAAGGCATAAGCTTGTTTCAGTTTGGCAAGATTTGCACTGAATATTGAATGAAACAGCTTTCTCTAATAGTGAGAAAAGCTTTTGAGCAGATTTGGGCTTGATTTCACTTCATTTGAACAGAAACACTATTTCAACATTACTGGACTCAGAAAGCTGTAAACTGACAATCTTGATCATTGCAGTCCTAACATTAGTTTTTGTGTATATAACTTCTAACACATTAAAAACTGTCTTACAGCATTGCAGAAAACATTTTATTTCAGAAGACATAAGCAAGTTTCAGTTTGGCAAGATTTGCACTGAATACTGAATGAAACAGCTTTCTCTAATAGAGAGAAAAGCTTTTGAGCAGATTTGGGCTTGATTTCACTTCATTTGAACAGAAACACTATTTCAGCATTACTGGACTCAGAAAGCTGTAAACTGACAATCTTGATCATTGAAGTCCTAACATTAGTTTTTGTGCATATAACTTCTAACACATTAAAAACTGTCTTACAGCATTGCAGAAAACATTGTACTTCATAAGACATAAGCTTGTTTCAGTTTGGCAAGATTTGCACTGAATACTGAATGAAACAGCTTTATCTAATAGAGAGAAAAGCTTTTGAGCAGATTTGGGATTGATTTCACTTCATTTCAACAGAAACACTATTTCAGCATTACTGGACTCAGAAAGCTGTAAACTGACAATCTTGATCATTGAAGTCCTAACATAAGTTTTTGTGCATATAACTTCTAACACATTAAAAACTGTCTTACAGCATTGCAGAAAACATTGTACTTCATAAGGCATAAGCTTGTTTCAGTTTGGCAAGATTTGCACTGAATATTGAATGAAACAGCTTTCTCTAATAGAGAGAAAAGCTTTTGAGCAGATTTGGGCTTGATTTCACTTCATTTGAACAGAAACACTATTTCAACATTACTGGACTCAGAAAGCTGTAAACTGACAATCTTGATCATTGAAGTCCTAACATAAGTTTTTGTGCATATAACTTCTAACACATTAAAAGCTGTCTTACAGCATTGCAGAAAACATTTTACTTCATAAGACATAAGCTTGTTTCAGTTTGGCAAGATTTGCACTGAATACTGAATGAAACAGCTTTATCTAATAGAGAGAAAAGCTTTTGAGCAGATTTGGGCTTGATTTCACTTCATTTCAACAGAAACACTATTTCAGCATTACTGGACTCAGAAAGCTGTAAACTGACAATCTTGATCATTGAAGTCCTTACATTAGTTTTTGTGCATATAACTTCTAACACATTAAAAACTGTCTTACAGCATTGCAGAAAACATTGTACTTCATAAGACATAAGCTTGTTTCAGTTTGGCAAGATTTGCACTGAATACTGAATGAAACAGCTTTATCTAATAGAGAGAAAAGCTTTTGAGCAGATTTGGGCTTGATTTCACTTCATTTCAACAGAAACACTATTTCAGCATTACTGGACTCAGAAAGCTGTAAACTGACAATCTTGATCATTGAAGTCCTAACATAAGTTTTTGTGCATATAACTTCTAACACATTAAAAACTGTCTTACAGCATTGCAGAAAACATTGTACTTCATAAGACATAAGCTTGTTTCAGTTTGGCAAGATTTGCACTGAATACTGAATGAAACAGCTTTATCTAATAGAGAGAAAAGCTTTTGAGCAGATTTGGGCTTGATTTCACTTCATTTCAACAGAAACACTATTTCAGCATTACTGGACTCAGAAAGCTGTAAACTGACAATCTTGATCATTGAAGTCCTAACATTAGTTTTTGTGCATATAACTTCTAACACATTAAAAACTGTCTTACAGCATTGCAGAAAACATTGTACTTCATAAGACATAAGCTTGTTTCAGTTTGGCAAGATTTGCACTGAATACTGAATGAAACAGCTTTATCTAATAGAGAGAAAAGCTTTTGAGCAGATTTGGGCTTGATTTCACTTCATTTCAACAGAAACACTATTTCAGCATTACTGGACTCAGAAAGCTGTAAACTGACAATCTTGATCATTGAAGTCCTAACATTAGTTTTTGTGCATATAACTTCTAACACATTAAAAGCTGTCTTACAGCATTGCAGAAAACATTGTACTTCATAAGGCATAAGCTTGTTTCAGTTTGGCAAGATTTGCACTGAATATTGAATGAAACAGCTTTCTCTAATAGAGAGAAAAGCTTTTGAGCAGATTTGGGCTTGATTTCACTTCATTTGAACAGAAACACTATTTCAACATTACTGGACACAGAAAGCTGTAAACTGACAATCTTGATCATTGAAGTCCTAACATAAGTTTTTGTGCATATTACTTCTAACACATTAAAAACTGTCTTACAGCATTGCAGAAAACATTGTACTTCATAAGACATAAGCTTGTTTCAGTTTGGCAAGATTTGCACTGAATACTGAATGAAACAGCTTTATCTAATAGAGAGAAAAGCTTTTGAGCAGATTTGGGCTTGATTTCACTTCATTTCAACAGAAACAGTATTTCAGCATTACTGGACTCAGAAAGCTGTAAACTGACAACCTTGATCATTGAAGTCCTAACATTAGTTTTTGTGCATATAACTTCTAACACATTAAAAACTGTCTTACAGCATTGCAGAAAACATTGTACTTCATAAGACATAAGCTTGTTTCAGTTTGGCAAGATTTGCACTGAATACTGAATGAAACAGCTTTATCTAATAGAGAGAAAAGCTTTTGAGCAGATTTGGGCTTGATTTCACTTCATTTCAACAGAAACACTATTTCAGCATTACTGGACTCAGAAAGCTGTAAACTGACAATCTTGATCATTGAAGTCCTAACATAAGTTTTTGTGCATATAACTTCTAACACATTAAAAACTGTCTTACAGCATTGCAGAAAACATTGTACTTCATAAGGCATAAGCTTGTTTCAGTTTGGCAAGATTTGCACTGAATATTGAATGAAACAGCTTTCTCTAATAGAGAGAAAAGCTTTTGAGCAGATTTGGGCTTGATTTCACTTCATTTGAACAGAAACACTATTTCAACATTACTGGACTCAGAAAGCTGTAAACTGACAATCTTGATCATTGCAGTCCTAACATTAGTTTTTGTGCATATAACTTCTTACACATTAAAAACTGTCTTACAGCATTGCAGAAAACATTGTACTTCATAAGGCATAAGCTTGTTTCAGTTTGGCAAGATTTGCACTGAATATTGAATGAAACAGCTTTCTCTAATAGTGAGAAAAGCTTTTGAGCAGATTTGGGCTTGATTTCACTTCATTTGAACAGAAACACTATTTCAACATTACTGGACTCAGAAAGCTGTAAACTGACAATCTTGATCATTGCAGTCCTAACATTAGTTTTTGTGTATATAACTTCTAACACATTAAAAACTGTCTTACAGCATTGCAGAAAACATTTTATTTCAGAAGACATAAGCAAGTTTCAGTTTGGCAAGATTTGCACTGAATACTGAATGAAACAGCTTTCTCTAATAGAGAGAAAAGCTTTTGAGCAGATTTGGGCTTGATTTCACTTCATTTGAACAGAAACACTATTTCAGCATTACTGGACTCAGAAAGCTGTAAACTGACAATCTTGATCATTGAAGTCCTAACATTAGTTTTTGTGCATATAACTTCTAACACATTAAAAACTGTCTTACAGCATTGCAGAAAACATTGTACTTCATAAGACATAAGCTTGTTTCAGTTTGGCAAGATTTGCACTGAATACTGAATGAAACAGCTTTATCTAATAGAGAGAAAAGCTTTTGAGCAGATTTGGGATTGATTTCACTTCATTTCAACAGAAACACTATTTCAGCATTACTGGACTCAGAAAGCTGTAAACTGACAATCTTGATCATTGAAGTCCTAACATAAGTTTTTGTGCATATAACTTCTAACACATTAAAAACTGTCTTACAGCATTGCAGAAAACATTGTACTTCATAAGGCATAAGCTTGTTTCAGTTTGGCAAGATTTGCACTGAATATTGAATGAAACAGCTTTCTCTAATAGAGAGAAAAGCTTTTGAGCAGATTTGGGCTTGATTTCACTTCATTTGAACAGAAACACTATTTCAACATTACTGGACTCAGAAAGCTGTAAACTGACAATCTTGATCATTGAAGTCCTAACATAAGTTTTTGTGCATATAACTTCTAACACATTAAAAGCTGTCTTACAGCATTGCAGAAAACATTTTACTTCATAAGACATAAGCTTGTTTCAGTTTGGCAAGATTTGCACTGAATACTGAATGAAACAGCTTTATCTAATAGAGAGAAAAGCTTTTGAGCAGATTTGGGCTTGATTTCACTTCATTTCAACAGAAACACTATTTCAGCATTACTGGACTCAGAAAGCTGTAAACTGACAATCTTGATCATTGAAGTCCTTACATTAGTTTTTGTGCATATAACTTCTAACACATTAAAAACTGTCTTACAGCATTGCAGAAAACATTGTACTTCATAAGACATAAGCTTGTTTCAGTTTGGCAAGATTTGCACTGAATACTGAATGAAACAGCTTTATCTAATAGAGAGAAAAGCTTTTGAGCAGATTTGGGCTTGATTTCACTTCATTTCAACAGAAACACTATTTCAGCATTACTGGACTCAGAAAGCTGTAAACTGACAATCTTGATCATTGAAGTCCTAACATAAGTTTTTGTGCATATAACTTCTAACACATTAAAAACTGTCTTACAGCATTGCAGAAAACATTGTACTTCATAAGACATAAGCTTGTTTCAGTTTGGCAAGATTTGCACTGAATACTGAATGAAACAGCTTTATCTAATAGAGAGAAAAGCTTTTGAGCAGATTTGGGCTTGATTTCACTTCATTTCAACAGAAACACTATTTCAGCATTACTGGACTCAGAAAGCTGTAAACTGACAATCTTGATCATTGAAGTCCTAACATTAGTTTTTGTGCATATAACTTCTAACACATTAAAAACTGTCTTACAGCATTGCAGAAAACATTGTACTTCATAAGACATAAGCTTGTTTCAGTTTGGCAAGATTTGCACTGAATACTGAATGAAACAGCTTTATCTAATAGAGAGAAAAGCTTTTGAGCAGATTTGGGCTTGATTTCACTTCATTTCAACAGAAACACTATTTCAGCATTACTGGACTCAGAAAGCTGTAAACTGACAATCTTGATCATTGAAGTCCTAACATTAGTTTTTGTGCATATAACTTCTAACACATTAAAAGCTGTCTTACAGCATTGCAGAAAACATTGTACTTCATAAGGCATAAGCTTGTTTCAGTTTGGCAAGATTTGCACTGAATATTGAATGAAACAGCTTTCTCTAATAGAGAGAAAAGCTTTTGAGCAGATTTGGGCTTGATTTCACTTCATTTGAACAGAAACACTATTTCAACATTACTGGACACAGAAAGCTGTAAACTGACAATCTTGATCATTGAAGTCCTAACATAAGTTTTTGTGCATATTACTTCTAACACATTAAAAACTGTCTTACAGCATTGCAGAAAACATTGTACTTCATAAGACATAAGCTTGTTTCAGTTTGGCAAGATTTGCACTGAATACTGAATGAAACAGCTTTATCTAATAGAGAGAAAAGCTTTTGAGCAGATTTGGGCTTGATTTCACTTCATTTCAACAGAAACAGTATTTCAGCATTACTGGACTCAGAAAGCTGTAAACTGACAACCTTGATCATTGAAGTCCTAACATTAGTTTTTGTGCATATAACTTCTAACACATTAAAAACTGTCTTACAGCATTGCAGAAAACATTGTACTTCATAAGACATAAGCTTGTTTCAGTTTGGCAAGATTTGCACTGAATACTGAATGAAACAGCTTTATCTAATAGAGAGAAAAGCTTTTGAGCAGATTTGGGCTTGATTTCACTTCATTTCAACAGAAACACTATTTCAGCATTACTGGACTCAGAAAGCTGTAAACTGACAATCTTGATCATTGAAGTCCTAACATAAGTTTTTGTGCATATAACTTCTAACACATTAAAAACTGTCTTACAGCATTGCAGAAAACATTGTACTTCATAAGGCATAAGCTTGTTTCAGTTTGGCAAGATTTGCACTGAATATTGAATGAAACAGCTTTCTCTAATAGAGAGAAAAGCTTTTGAGCAGATTTGGGCTTGATTTCACTTCATTTGAACAGAAACACTATTTCAACATTACTGGACTCAGAAAGCTGTAAACTGACAATCTTGATCATTGCAGTCCTAACATTAGTTTTTGTGCATATAACTTCTTACACATTAAAAACTGTCTTACAGCATTGCAGAAAACATTGTACTTCATAAGGCATAAGCTTGTTTCAGTTTGGCAAGATTTGCACTGAATATTGAATGAAACAGCTTTCTCTAATAGTGAGAAAAGCTTTTGAGCAGATTTGGGCTTGATTTCACTTCATTTGAACAGAAACACTATTTCAACATTACTGGACTCAGAAAGCTGTAAACTGACAATCTTGATCATTGCAGTCCTAACATTAGTTTTTGTGTATATAACTTCTAACACATTAAAAACTGTCTTACAGCATTGCAGAAAACATTTTATTTCAGAAGACATAAGCAAGTTTCAGTTTGGCAAGATTTGCACTGAATACTGAATGAAACAGCTTTCTCTAATAGAGAGAAAAGCTTTTGAGCAGATTTGGGCTTGATTTCACTTCATTTGAACAGAAACACTATTTCAGCATTACTGGACTCAGAAAGCTGTAAACTGACAATCTTGATCATTGAAGTCCTAACATTAGTTTTTGTGCATATAACTTCTAACACATTAAAAACTGTCTTACAGCATTGCAGAAAACATTGTACTTCATAAGACATAAGCTTGTTTCAGTTTGGCAAGATTTGCACTGAATACTGAATGAAACAGCTTTATCTAATAGAGAGAAAAGCTTTTGAGCAGATTTGGGATTGATTTCACTTCATTTCAACAGAAACACTATTTCAGCATTACTGGACTCAGAAAGCTGTAAACTGACAATCTTGATCATTGAAGTCCTAACATAAGTTTTTGTGCATATAACTTCTAACACATTAAAAACTGTCTTACAGCATTGCAGAAAACATTGTACTTCATAAGGCATAAGCTTGTTTCAGTTTGGCAAGATTTGCACTGAATATTGAATGAAACAGCTTTCTCTAATAGAGAGAAAAGCTTTTGAGCAGATTTGGGCTTGATTTCACTTCATTTGAACAGAAACACTATTTCAACATTACTGGACTCAGAAAGCTGTAAACTGACAATCTTGATCATTGAAGTCCTAACATTAGTTTTTGTGCATATAACTTCTAACACATTAAAAACTGTCTTACAGCATTGCAGAAAACATTGTACTTCATAAGGCATAAGCTTGTTTCAGTTTGGCAAGATTTGCACTGAATACTGAATGAAACAGCTTTATCTAATAGAGAGAAAAGCTTTTGAGCAGATTTGGGCTTGATTTCACTTCATTTCAACAGAAACACTATTTCAGCATTACTGGACTCAGAAAGCTGTAAACTGACAATCTTGATCATTGAAGTCCTAACATAAGTTTTTGTGCATATAACTTCTAACACATTAAAAGCTGTCTTACAGCATTGCAGAAAACATTTTACTTCATAAGACATAAGCTTGTTTCAGTTTGGCAAGATTTGCACTGAATACTGAATGAAACAGCTTTATCTAATAGAGAGAAAAGCTTTTGAGCAGATTTGGGCTTGATTTCACTTCATTTCAACAGAAACACTATTTCAGCATTACTGGACTCAGAAAGCTGTAAACTGACAATCTTGATCATTGAAGTCCTTACATTAGTTTTTGTGCATATAACTTCTAACACATTAAAAACTGTCTTACAGCATTGCAGAAAACATTGTACTTCATAAGACATAAGCTTGTTTCAGTTTGGCAAGATTTGCACTGAATACTGAATGAAACAGCTTTATCTAATAGAGAGAAAAGCTTTTGAGCAGATTTGGGCTTGATTTCACTTCATTTCAACAGAAACACTATTTCAGCATTACTGGACTCAGAAAGCTGTAAACTGACAATCTTGATCATTGAAGTCCTAACATAAGTTTTTGTGCATATAACTTCTAACACATTAAAAACTGTCTTACAGCATTGCAGAAAACATTGTACTTCATAAGACATAAGCTTGTTTCAGTTTGGCAAGATTTGCACTGAATACTGAATGAAACAGCTTTATCTAATAGAGAGAAAAGCTTTTGAGCAGATTTGGGCTTGATTTCACTTCATTTCAACAGAAACACTATTTCAGCATTACTGGACTCAGAAAGCTGTAAACTGACAATCTTGATCATTGAAGTCCTAACATTAGTTTTTGTGCATATAACTTCTAACACATTAAAAACTGTCTTACAGCATTGCAGAAAACATTGTACTTCATAAGACATAAGCTTGTTTCAGTTTGGCAAGATTTGCACTGAATACTGAATGAAACAGCTTTATCTAATAGAGAGAAAAGCTTTTGAGCAGATTTGGGCTTGATTTCACTTCATTTCAACAGAAACACTATTTCAGCATTACTGGACTCAGAAAGCTGTAAACTGACAATCTTGATCATTGAAGTCCTAACATTAGTTTTTGTGCATATAACTTCTAACACATTAAAAGCTGTCTTACAGCATTGCAGAAAACATTGTACTTCATAAGGCATAAGCTTGTTTCAGTTTGGCAAGATTTGCACTGAATACTGAATGAAACAGCTTTATCTAATAGAGAGAAAAGCTTTTGAGCAGATTTGGGCTTGATTTCACTTCATTTCAACAGAAACACTATTTCAGCATTACTGGACTCAGAAAGCTGTAAACTGACAATCTTGATCATTGAAGTCCTAACATAAGTTTTTGTGCATATAACTTCTAACACATTAAAAACTGTCTTACAGCATTGCAGAAAACATTGTACTTCATAAGACATAAGCTTTTTTCAGTTTGGCAAGATTTGCACTGAATACTGAATGAAACAGCTTTATCTAATAGAGAGAAAAGCTTTTGAGCAGATTTGGGCTTGATTTCACTTCATTTCAACAGAAACACTATTTCAGCATTACTGGACTCAGAAAGCTGTAAACTGACAATCTTGATCATTGAAGTCCTAACATTAGTTTTTGTGCATATAACTTCTAACACATTAAAAACTGTCTTACAGCATTGCAGAAAACATTGTACTTCATAAGACATAAGCTTGTTTCAGTTTGGCAAGATTTGCACTGAATACTGAATGAAACAGCTTTATCTAATAGAGAGAAAAGCTTTTGAGCAGATTTGGGCTTGATTTCACTTCATTTCAACAGAAACACTATTTCAGCATTACTGGACTCAGAAAGCTGTAAACTGACAATCTTGATCATTGAAGTCCTAACATTAGTTTTTGTGCATATAACTTCTAACACATTAAAAGCTGTCTTACAGCATTGCAGAAAACATTGTACTTCATAAGGCATAAGCTTGTTTCAGTTTGGCAAGATTTGCACTGAATATTGAATGAAACAGCTTTCTCTAATAGAGAGAAAAGCTTTTGAGCAGATTTGGGCTTGATTTCACTTCATTTGAACAGAAACACTATTTCAACATTACTGGACACAGAAAGCTGTAAACTGACAATCTTGATCATTGCAGTCCTAACATTAGTTTTTGTGTATATAACTTCTAACACATTAAAAACTGTCTTACAGCATTGCAGAAAACATTTTATTTCATAAGACATAAGCATGTTTCAGTTTGGCAAGATTTGCACTGAATACTGAATGAAACAGCTTTCTCTAATAGAGAGAAAAGCTTTTGAGCAGATTTGGGCTTGATTTCACTTCATTTGAACAGGAACACTATTTCAGCATTACTGGACTCAGAAAGCTGTAAACTGACAATCTTGATCATTGAAGTCCTAACATTAGTTTTTGTGCATATAACTTCTAACACATTAAAAACTGTCTTACAGCATTGCAGAAAACATTGTACTTCATAAGGCATAAGCTTGTTTCAGTTTGGCAAGATTTGCACTGAATACTGAATGAAACAGCTTTATCTAATAGAGAGAAAAGCTTTTGAGCAGATTTGGGCTTGATTTCACTTCATTTCAACAGAAACACTATTTCAGCATTACTGGACTCAGAAAGCTGTAAACTGACAATCTTGATCATTGAAGTCCTAACATAAGTTTTTGTGCATATAACTTCTAACACATTAAAAGCTGTCTTACAGCATTGCAGAAAACATTGTACTTCATAAGGCATAAGCTTGTTTCAGTTTGGCAAGATTTGCACTGAATACTGAATGAAACAGCTTTATCTAATAGAGAGAAAAGATTTTTAGCAGATTTGGGCTTGATTTCACTTCATTTGAACAGAAACACTATTTCAGCATTACTGGACTCAGAAAGCTGTAAACTGACAATCTTGATCATTGAAGTCCTAACATTAGTTTTTGTGCATATAACTTCTAACACATTAAAAACTGTCTTACAGCATTGCAGAAAACATTGTACTTCATAAGACATAAGCTTGTTTCAGTTTGGCAAGATTTGCACTGAAAACTGAATGAAACAGCTTTATCTAATAGAGAGAAAAGCTTTTGAGCTGATTTGGGCTTGATTTCACTTCATTTCAACAGAAACACTATTTCAGCATTACTGGACTCAGAAAGCTGTAAACTGACAATCTTGATCATTGAAGTCCTAACATAAGTTTTTGTGCATATTACTTCTAACACATTAAAAACTGTCTTACAGCATTGCAGAAAACATTGTACTTCATAAGACATAAGCTTGTTTCAGTTTGGCAAGATTTGCACTGAATACTGAATGAAACAGCTTTATCTAATAGAGAGAAAAGCTTTTGAGCAGATTTGGGCTTGATTTCACTTCATTTCAACAGAAACACTATTTCAGCATTACTGGACTCAGAAAGCTGTAAACTGACAATCTTGATCATTGAAGTCCTAACATTAGTTTTTGTGCATATAACTTCTAACACATTAAAAACTGTCTTACAGCATTGCAGAAAACATTGTACTTCATAAGACATAAGCTTGTTTCAGTTTGGCAAGATTTGCACTGAATACTGAATGAAACAGCTTTATCTAATAGAGAGAAAAGCTTTTGAGCAGATTTGGGCTTGATTTCACTTCATTTCAACAGAAACACTATTTCAGCATTACTGGACTCAGAAAGCTGTAAACTGACAATCTTGATCATTGAAGTCCTAACATTAGTTTTTGTGCATATAACTTCTAACACATTAAAAACTGTCTTACAGCATTGCAGAAAACATTGTACTTCATAAGACATAAGCTTGTTTCAGTTTGGCAAGATTTGCACTGAATACTGAATGAAACAGCTTTATCTAATAGAGAGAAAAGCTTTTGAGCAGATTTGGGCTTGATTTCACTTCATTTCAACAGAAACACTATTTCAGCATTACTGGACTCAGAAAGCTGTAAACTGACAATCTTGATCATTGAAGTCCTAACATAAGTTTTTGTGCATATAACTTCTAACACATTAAAAACTGTCTTACAGCATTGCAGAAAACATTGTACTTCATAAGGCATAAGCTTGTTTCAGTTTGGCAAGATTTGCACTGAATACTGAATGAAACAGCTTTATCTAATAGAGAGAAAAGCTTTTGAGCAGATTTGGGCTTGATTTCACTTCATTTCAACAGAAACACTATTTCAGCATTACTGGACTCAGAAAGCTGTAAACTGACAATCTTGATCATTGAAGTCCTAACGAAAGTTTTTGTGCATATAACTTCTAACACATTAAAAACTGTCTTACAGCATTGCAGAAAACATTGTACTTCATAAGGCATAAGCTTGTTTCAGTTTGGCAAGATTTGCACTGAATACTGAATGAAACAGCTTTATCTAATAGAGAGAAAAGCTTTTGAGCAGATTTGGGCTTGATTTCACTTCATTTCAACAGAAACACTATTTCAGCATTACTGGACTCAGAAAGCTGTAAACTGACAATCTTGATCATTGAAGTCCTAACATAAGTTTTTGTGCATATAACTTCTAACACATTAAAAACTGTCTTACAGCATTGCAGAAAACATTGTACTTCATAAGACATAAGCTTGTTTCAGTTTGGCAAGATTTGCACTGAATACTGAATGAAACAGCTTTATCTAATAGAGAGAAAAGCTTTTGAGCAGATTTGGGCTTGATTTCACTTCATTTCAACAGAAACACTATTTCAGCATTACTGGACTCAGAAAGCTGTAAACTGACAATCTTGATCATTGAAGTCCTAACATTAGTTTTTGTGCATATAACTTCTAACACATTAAAAGCTGTCTTACAGCATTGCAGAAAACATTGTACTTCATAAGGCATAAGCTTGTTTCAGTTTGGCAAGATTTGCACTGAATATTGAATGAAACAGCTTTCTCTAATAGAGAGAAAAGCTTTTGAGCAGATTTGGGCTTGATTTCACTTCATTTGAACAGAAACACTATTTCAACATTACTGGACACAGAAAGCTGTAAACTGACAATCTTGATCATTGCAGTCCTAACATTAGTTTTTGTGTATATAACTTCTAACACATTAAAAACTGTCTTACAGCATTGCAGAAAACATTTTATTTCATAAGACATAAGCATGTTTCAGTTTGGCAAGATTTGCACTGAATACTGAATGAAACAGCTTTCTCTAATAGAGAGAAAAGCTTTTGAGCAGATTTGGGCTTGATTTCACTTCATTTGAACAGGAACACTATTTCAGCATTACTGGACTCAGAAAGCTGTAAACTGACAATCTTGATCATTGAAGTCCTAACATTAGTTTTTGTGCATATAACTTCTAACACATTAAAAACTGTCTTACAGCATTGCAGAAAACATTGTACTTCATAAGGCATAAGCTTGTTTCAGTTTGGCAAGATTTGCACTGAATACTGAATGAAACAGCTTTATCTAATAGAGAGAAAAGCTTTTGAGCAGATTTGGGCTTGATTTCACTTCATTTCAACAGAAACACTATTTCAGCATTACTGGACTCAGAAAGCTGTAAACTGACAATCTTGATCATTGAAGTCCTAACATAAGTTTTTGTGCATATAACTTCTAACACATTAAAAGCTGTCTTACAGCATTGCAGAAAACATTGTACTTCATAAGGCATAAGCTTGTTTCAGTTTGGCAAGATTTGCACTGAATACTGAATGAAACAGCTTTATCTAATAGAGAGAAAAGATTTTTAGCAGATTTGGGCTTGATTTCACTTCATTTGAACAGAAACACTATTTCAGCATTACTGGACTCAGAAAGCTGTAAACTGACAATCTTGATCATTGAAGTCCTAACATTAGTTTTTGTGCATATAACTTCTAACACATTAAAAACTGTCTTACAGCATTGCAGAAAACATTGTACTTCATAAGACATAAGCTTGTTTCAGTTTGGCAAGATTTGCACTGAAAACTGAATGAAACAGCTTTATCTAATAGAGAGAAAAGCTTTTGAGCAGATTTGGGCTTGATTTCACTTCATTTCAACAGAAACACTATTTCAGCATTACTGGACTCAGAAAGCTGTAAACTGACAATCTTGATCATTGAAGTCCTAACATAAGTTTTTGTGCATATTACTTCTAACACATTAAAAACTGTCTTACAGCATTGCAAAAAACATTGTACTTCATAAGACATAAGCTTGTTTCAGTTTGGCAAGATTTGCACTGAATACTGAATGAAACAGCTTTATCTAATAGAGAGAAAAGCTTTTGAGCAGATTTGGGCTTGATTTCACTTCATTTCAACAGAAACACTATTTCAGCATTACTGGACTCAGAAAGCTGTAAACTGACAATCTTGATCATTGAAGTCCTAACATTAGTTTTTGTGCATATAACTTCTAACACATTAAAAACTGTCTTACAGCATTGCAGAAAACATTGTACTTCATAAGACATAAGCTTGTTTCAGTTTGGCAAGATTTGCACTGAATACTGAATGAAACAGCTTTATCTAATAGAGAGAAAAGCTTTTGAGCAGATTTGGGCTTGATTTCACTTCATTTCAACAGAAACACTATTTCAGCATTACTGGACTCAGAAAGCTGTAAACTGACAATCTTGATCATTGAAGTCCTAACATAAGTTTTTGTGCATATAACTTCTAACACATTAAAAGCTGTCTTACAGCATTGCAGAAAACATTGTACTTCATAAGGCATAAGCTTGTTTCAGTTTGGCAAGATTTGCACTGAATACTGAATGAAACAGCTTTATCTAATAGAGAGAAAAGATTTTTAGCAGATTTGGGCTTGATTTCACTTCATTTGAACAGAAACACTATTTCAGCATTACTGGACTCAGAAAGCTGTAAACTGACAATCTTGATCATTGAAGTCCTAACATTAGTTTTTGTGCATATAACTTCTAACACATTAAAAGCTGTCTTACAGCATTGCAGAAAACATTGTACTTCATAAGACATAAGCTTGTTTCAGTTTGGCAAGATTTGCACTGAATACTGAATGAAACAGCTTTATCTAATAGAGAGAAAAGCTTTTGAGCAGATTTGGGCTTGATTTCACTTCATTTCAACAGAAACACTATTTCAGCATTACTGGACTCAGAAAGCTGTAAACTGACAATCTTGATCATTGAAGTCCTAACATTAGTTTTTGTGCATATAACTTCTAACACATTAAAAACTGTCTTACAGCATTGCAGAAAACATTGTACTTCATAAGACATAAGCTTGTTTCAGTTTGGCAAGATTTGCACTGAATACTGAATGAAACAGCTTTATCTAATAGAGAGAAAAGCTTTTGAGCAGATTTGGGCTTGATTTCACTTCATTTCAACAGAAACACTATTTCAGCATTACTGGACTCAGAAAGCTGTAAACTGACAATCTTGATCATTGAAGTCCTAACATTAGTTTTTGTGCATATAACTTCTAACACATTAAAAACTGTCTTACAGCATTGCAGAAAACATTGTACTTCATAAGACATAAGCTTGTTTCAGTTTGGCAAGATTTGCACTGAATACTGAATGAAACAGCTTTATCTAATAGAGAGAAAAGCTTTTGAGCAGATTTGGGCTTGATTTCACTTCATTTCAACAGAAACACTATTTCAGCATTACTGGACTCAGAAAGCTGTAAACTGACAATCTTGATCATTGAAGTCCTAACATAAGTTTTTGTGCATATAACTTCTAACACATTAAAAACTGTCTTACAGCATTGCAGAAAACATTGTACTTCATAAGGCATAAGCTTGTTTCAGTTTGGCAAGATTTGCACTGAATACTGAATGAAACAGCTTTATCTAATAGAGAGAATAGCTTTTGAGCAGATTTGGGCTTGATTTCACTTCATTTCAACAGAAACACTATTTCAGCATTACTGGACTCAAAAAGCTGTAAACTGACAATCTTGATCATTGAAGTCCTAACATTAGTTTTTGTGCATATAACTTCTAACACATTAAAAACTGTCTTACAGCATTGCAGAAAACATTGTACTTCATAAGACATAAGCTTGTTTCAGTTTGGCAAGATTTGCACTGAATACTGAATGAAACAGCTTTATCTAATAGAGAGAAAAGCTTTTGAGCAGATTTGGGCTTGATTTCACTTCATTTCAACAGAAACACTATTTCAGCATTACTGGACTCAGAAAGCTGTAAACTGACAATCTTGATCATTGAAGTCCTAACATAAGTTTTTGTGCATATAACTTCTAACACATTAAAAACTGTCTTACAGCATTGCAGAAAACATTGTACTTCATAAGACATAAGCTTGTTTCAGTTTGGCAAGATTTGCACTGAATACTGAATGAAACAGCTTTATCTAATAGAGAGAAAAGCTTTTGAGCAGATTTGGGCTTGATTTCACTTCATTTCAACAGAAACACTATTTCAGCATTACTGGACTCAGAAAGCTGTAAACTGACAATCTTGATCATTGAAGTCCTAACATTAGTTTTTGTGCATATAACTTCTAACACATTAAAAACTGTCTTACAGCATTGCAGAAAACATTGTACTTCATAAGACATAAGCTTGTTTCAGTTTGGCAAGATTTGCACTGAATACTGAATGAAACAGCTTTATCTAATAGAGAGAAAAGCTTTTGAGCAGATTTGGGCTTGATTTCACTTCATTTCAACAGAAACACTATTTCAGCATTACTGGACTCAGAAAGCTGTAAACTGACAATCTTGATCATTGAAGTCCTAACATTAGTTTTTGTGCATATAACTTCTAACACATTAAAAGCTGTCTTACAGCATTGCAGAAAACATTGTACTTCATAAGGCATAAGCTTGTTTCAGTTTGGCAAGATTTGCACTGAATACTGAATGAAACAGCTTTATCTAATAGAGAGAAAAGCTTTTGAGCAGATTTGGGCTTGATTTCACTTCATTTCAACAGAAACACTATTTCAGCATTACTGGACTCAGAAAGCTGTAAACTGACAATCTTGATCATTGAAGTCCTAACATAAGTTTTTGTGCATATAACTTCTAACACATTAAAAACTGTCTTACAGCATTGCAGAAAACATTGTACTTCATAAGACATAAGCTTGTTTCAGTTTGGCAAGATTTGCACTGAATACTGAATGAAACAGCTTTATCTAATAGAGAGAAAAGCTTTTGAGCAGATTTGGGCTTGATTTCACTTCATTTCAACAGAAACACTATTTCAGCATTACTGGACTCAGAAAGCTGTAAACTGACAATCTTGATCATTGAAGTCCTAACATTAGTTTTTGTGCATATAACTTCTAACACATTAAAAACTGTCTTACAGCATTGCAGAAAACATTGTACTTCATAAGACATAAGCTTGTTTCAGTTTGGCAAGATTTGCACTGAATACTGAATGAAACAGCTTTATCTAATAGAGAGAAAAGCTTTTGAGCAGATTTGGGCTTGATTTCACTTCATTTCAACAGAAACACTATTTCAGCATTACTGGACTCAGAAAGCTGTAAACTGACAATCTTGATCATTGAAGTCCTAACATTAGTTTTTGTGCATATAACTTCTAACACATTAAAAGCTGTCTTACAGCATTGCAGAAAACATTGTACTTCATAAGGCATAAGCTTGTTTCAGTTTGGCAAGATTTGCACTGAATATTGAATGAAACAGCTTTCTCTAATAGAGAGAAAAGCTTTTGAGCAGATTTGGGCTTGATTTCACTTCATTTGAACAGAAACACTATTTCAACATTACTGGACACAGAAAGCTGTAAACTGACAATCTTGATCATTGCAGTCCTAACATTAGTTTTTGTGTATATAACTTCTAACACATTAAAAACTGTCTTACAGCATTGCAGAAAACATTTTATTTCATAAGACATAAGCATGTTTCAGTTTGGCAAGATTTGCACTGAATACTGAATGAAACAGCTTTCTCTAATAGAGAGAAAAGCTTTTGAGCAGATTTGGGCTTGATTTCACTTCATTTCAACAGAAACACTATTTCAGCATTACTGGACTCAGAAAGCTGTAAACTGACAATCTTGATCATTGAAGTCCTAACATTAGTTTTTGTGCATATAACTTCTAACACATTAAAAGCTGTCTTACAGCATTGCAGAAAACATTGTACTTCATAAGGCATAAGCTTGTTTCAGTTTGGCAAGATTTGCACTGAATATTGAATGAAACAGCTTTCTCTAATAGAGAGAAAAGCTTTTGAGCAGATTTGGGCTTGATTTCACTTCATTTGAACAGAAACACTATTTCAACATTACTGGACACAGAAAGCTGTAAACTGACAATCTTGATCATTGCAGTCCTAACATTAGTTTTTGTGTATATAACTTCTAACACATTAAAAACTGTCTTACAGCATTGCAGAAAACATTTTATTTCATAAGACATAAGCATGTTTCAGTTTGGCAAGATTTGCACTGAATACTGAATGAAACAGCTTTCTCTAATAGAGAGAAAAGCTTTTGAGCAGATTTGGGCTTGATTTCACTTCATTTGAACAGGAACACTATTTCAGCATTACTGGTCTCAGAAAGCTGTAAACTGACAATCTTGATCATTGAAGTCCTAACATTAGTTTTTGTGCATATAACTTCTAACACATTAAAAACTGTCTTACAGCATTGCAGAAAACATTGTACTTCATAAGGCATAAGCTTGTTTCAGTTTGGCAAGATTTGCACTGAATACTGAATGAAACAGCTTTATCTAATAGAGAGAAAAGCTTTTGAGCAGATTTGGGCTTGATTTCACTTCATTTCAACAGAAACACTATTTCAGCATTACTGGACTCAGAAAGCTGTAAACTGACAATCTTGATCATTGAAGTCCTAACATAAGTTTTTGTGCATATAACTTCTAACACATTAAAAGCTGTCTTACAGCATTGCAGAAAACATTGTACTTCATAAGGCATAAGCTTGTTTCAGTTTGGCAAGATTTGCACTGAATACTGAATGAAACAGCTTTATCTAATAGAGAGAAAAGATTTTTAGCAGATTTGGGCTTGATTTCACTTCATTTGAACAGAAACACTATTTCAGCATTACTGGACTCAGAAAGCTGTAAACTGACAATCTTGATCATTGAAGTCCTAACATTAGTTTTTGTGCATATAACTTCTAACACATTAAAAACTGTCTTACAGCATTGCAGAAAACATTGTACTTCATAAGACATAAGCTTGTTTCAGTTTGGCAAGATTTGCACTGAAAACTGAATGAAACAGCTTTATCTAATAGAGAGAAAAGCTTTTGAGCAGATTTGGGCTTGATTTCACTTCATTTCAACAGAAACACTATTTCAGCATTACTGGACTCAGAAAGCTGTAAACTGACAATCTTGATCATTGAAGTCCTAACATAAGTTTTTGTGCATATTACTTCTAACACATTAAAAACTGTCTTACAGCATTGCAAAAAACATTGTACTTCATAAGACATAAGCTTGTTTCAGTTTGGCAAGATTTGCACTGAATACTGAATGAAACAGCTTTATCTAATAGAGAGAAAAGCTTTTGAGCAGATTTGGGCTTGATTTCACTTCATTTCAACAGAAACACTATTTCAGCATTACTGGACTCAGAAAGCTGTAAACTGACAATCTTGATCATTGAAGTCCTAACATTAGTTTTTGTGCATATAACTTCTAACACATTAAAAACTGTCTTACAGCATTGCAGAAAACATTGTACTTCATAAGACATAAGCTTGTTTCAGTTTGGCAAGATTTGCACTGAATACTGAATGAAACAGCTTTATCTAATAGAGAGAAAAGCTTTTGAGCAGATTTGGGCTTGATTTCACTTCATTTCAACAGAAACACTATTTCAGCATTACTGGACTCAGAAAGCTGTAAACTGACAATCTTGATCATTGAAGTCCTAACATAAGTTTTTGTGCATATAACTTCTAACACATTAAAAGCTGTCTTACAGCATTGCAGAAAACATTGTACTTCATAAGGCATAAGCTTGTTTCAGTTTGGCAAGATTTGCACTGAATACTGAATGAAACAGCTTTATCTAATAGAGAGAAAAGATTTTTAGCAGATTTGGGCTTGATTTCACTTCATTTGAACAGAAACACTATTTCAGCATTACTGGACTCAGAAAGCTGTAAACTGACAATCTTGATCATTGAAGTCCTAACATTAGTTTTTGTGCATATAACTTCTAACACATTAAAAGCTGTCTTACAGCATTGCAGAAAACATTGTACTTCATAAGACATAAGCTTGTTTCAGTTTGGCAAGATTTGCACTGAATACTGAATGAAACAGCTTTATCTAATAGAGAGAAAAGCTTTTGAGCAGATTTGGGCTTGATTTCACTTCATTTCAACAGAAACACTATTTCAGCATTACTGGACTCAGAAAGCTGTAAACTGACAATCTTGATCATTGAAGTCCTAACATTAGTTTTTGTGCATATAACTTCTAACACATTAAAAACTGTCTTACAGCATTGCAGAAAACATTGTACTTCATAAGACATAAGCTTGTTTCAGTTTGGCAAGATTTGCACTGAATACTGAATGAAACAGCTTTATCTAATAGAGAGAAAAGCTTTTGAGCAGATTTGGGCTTGATTTCACTTCATTTCAACAGAAACACTATTTCAGCATTACTGGACTCAGAAAGCTGTAAACTGACAATCTTGATCATTGAAGTCCTAACATAAGTTTTTGTGCATATAACTTCTAACACATTAAAAACTGTCTTACAGCATTGCAGAAAACATTGTACTTCATAAGGCATAAGCTTGTTTCAGTTTGGCAAGATTTGCACTGAATACTGAATGAAACAGCTTTATCTAATAGAGAGAATAGCTTTTGAGCAGATTTGGGCTTGATTTCACTTCATTTCAACAGAAACACTATTTCAGCATTACTGGACTCAAAAAGCTGTAAACTGACAATCTTGATCATTGAAGTCCTAACATTAGTTTTTGTGCATATAACTTCTAACACATTAAAAACTGTCTTACAGCATTGCAGAAAACATTGTACTTCATAAGACATAAGCTTGTTTCAGTTTGGCAAGATTTGCACTGAATACTGAATGAAACAGCTTTATCTAATAGAGAGGAAAGCTTTTGAGCAGATTTGGGCTTGATTTCACTTCATTTCAACAGAAACACTATTTCAGCATTACTGGACTCAGAAAGCTGTAAAATGACAATCTTGATCATTGAAGTCCTAACATTAGTTTTTGTGCATATAACTTCTAACACATTAAAAACTGTCTTACAGCATTGCAGAAAACATTGTACTTCATAAGGCATAAGCTTGTTTCAGTTTGGCAAGATTTGCACTGAATACTGAATGAAACAGCTTTATCTAATAGAGAGAAAAGCTTTTGAGCAGATTTGGGCTTGATTTCACTTCATTTCAACAGAAACACTATTTCAGCATTACTGGACTCAGAAAGCTGTAAACTGACAATCTTGATCATTGAAGTCCTAACATAAGTTTTTGTGCATATAACTTCTAACACATTAAAAGCTGTCTTACAGCATTGCAGAAAACATTGTACTTCATAAGACATAAGCTTGTTTCAGTTTGGCAAGATTTGCACTGAATACTGAATGAAACAGCTTTATCTAATAGAGAGAAAAGCTTTTGAGCAGATTTGGGCTTGATTTCACTTCATTTCAACAGAAACACTATTTCAGCATTACTGGACTCAGAAAGCTGTAAACTGACAATCTTGATCATTGAAGTCCTAACATAAGTTTTTGTGCATATTACTTCTAACACATTAAAAACTGTCTTACAGCATTGCAGAAAACATTGTACTTCATAAGACATAAGCTTGTTTCAGTTTGGCAAGATTTGCACTGAATACTGAATGAAACAGCTTTATCTAATAGAGAGAAAAGCTTTTGAGCAGATTTGGGCTTGATTTCACTTCATTTCAACAGAAACACTATTTCAGCATTACTGGACTCAGAAAGCTGTAAACTGACAATCTTGATCATTGAAGTCCTAACATAAGTTTTTGTGCATATAACTTCTAACACATTAAAAGCTGTCTTACAGTATTGCAGAAAACATTGTACTTCATAAGGCATAAGCTTGTTTCAGTTTGGCAAGATTTGCACTGAATACTGAATGAAACAGCTTTATCTAATAGAGAGAAAAGCTTTTGAGCAGATTTGGGCTTGATTTCACTTCATTTGAACAGAAACACTATTTCAGCATTACTGGACTCAGAAAGCTGTAAACTGACAATCTTGATCATTGAAGTCCTAACATTAGTTTTTGTGCATATAACTTCTAACACATTAAAAACTGTCTTACAGCATTGCAGAAAACATTGTACTTCATAAGACATAAGCTTGTTTCAGTTTGGCAAGATTTGCACTGAATACTGAATGAAACAGCTTTATCTAATAGAGAGAAAAGCTTTTGAGCAGATTTGGGCTTGATTTCACTTCATTTCAACAGAAACACTATTTCAGCATTACTGGACTCAGAAAGCTGTAAACTGACAATCTTGATCATTGAAGTCCTAACATTAGTTTTTGTGCATATAACTTCTAACACATTAAAAACTGTCTTACAGCATTGCAGAAAACATTGTACTTCATAAGACATAAGCTTGTTTCAGTTTGGCAAGATTTGCACTGAATACTGAATGAAACAGCTTTATCTAATAGAGAGAAAAGCTTTTGAGCAGATTTGGGCTTGATTTCACTTCATTTCAACAGAAACACTATTTCAGCATTACTGGACTCAGAAAGCTGTAAACTGACAATCTTGATCATTGAAGTCCTAACATAAGTTTTTGTGCATATAACTTCTAACACATTAAAAACTGTCTTACAGCATTGCAGAAAACATTGTACTTCATAAGGCATAAGCTTGTTTCAGTTTGGCAAGATTTGCACTGAATACTGAATGAAACAGCTTTATCTAATAGAGAGAAAAGCTTTTGAGCAGATTTGGGCTTGATTTCACTTCATTTCAACAGAAACACTATTTCAGCATTACTGGACTCAAAAAGCTGTAAACTGACAATCTTGATCATTGAAGTCCTAACATTAGTTTTTGTGCATATAACTTCTAACACATTAAAAACTGTCTTACAGCATTGCAGAAAACATTGTACTTCATAAGACATAAGCTTGTTTCAGTTTGGCAAGATTTGCACTGAATACTGAATGAAACAGCTTTATCTAATAGAGAGGAAAGCTTTTGAGCAGATTTGGGCTTGATTTCACTTCATTTCAACAGAAACACTATTTCAGCATTACTGGACTCAGAAAGCTGTAAAATGACAATCTTGATCATTGAAGTCCTAACATTAGTTTTTGTGCATATAACTTCTAACACATTAAAAACTGTCTTACAGCATTGCAGAAAACATTGTACTTCATAAGGCATAAGCTTGTTTCAGTTTGGCAAGATTTGCACTGAATACTGAATGAAACAGCTTTATCTAATAGAGAGAAAAGCTTTTGAGCAGATTTGGGCTTGATTTCACTTCATTTCAACAGAAACACTATTTCAGCATTACTGGACTCAGAAAGCTGTAAACTGACAATCTTGATCATTGAAGTCCTAACATAAGTTTTTGTGCATATAACTTCTAACACATTAAAAGCTGTCTTACAGCATTGCAGAAAACATTGTACTTCATAAGACATAAGCTTGTTTCAGTTTGGCAAGATTTGCACTGAATACTGAATGAAACAGCTTTATCTAATAGAGAGAAAAGCTTTTGAGCAGATTTGGGCTTGATTTCACTTCATTTCAACAGAAACACTATTTCAGCATTACTGGACTCAGAAAGCTGTAAACTGACAATCTTGATCATTGAAGTCCTAACATAAGTTTTTGTGCATATTACTTCTAACACATTAAAAACTGTCTTACAGCATTGCAGAAAACATTGTACTTCATAAGACATAAGCTTGTTTCAGTTTGGCAAGATTTGCACTGAATACTGAATGAAACAGCTTTATCTAATAGAGAGAAAAGCTTTTGAGCAGATTTGGGCTTGATTTCACTTCATTTCAACAGAAACACTATTTCAGCATTACTGGACTCAGAAAGCTGTAAACTGACAATCTTGATCATTGAAGTCCTAACATAAGTTTTTGTGCATATTACTTCTAACACATTAAAAACTGTCTTACAGCATTGCAGAAAACATTGTACTTCATAAGACATAAGCTTGTTTCAGTTTGGCAAGATTTGCACTGAATACTGAATGAAACAGCTTTATCTAATAGAGAGAAAAGCTTTTGAGCAGATTTGGGCTTGATTTCACTTCATTTCAACAGAAACACTATTTCAGCATTACTGGACTCAGAAAGCTGTAAACTGACAATCTTGATCATTGAAGTCCTAACATTAGTTTTTGTGCATATAACTTCTAACACATTAAAAACTGTCTTACAGCATTGCAGAAAACATTGTACTTCATAAGACATAAGCTTGTTTCAGTTTGGCAAGATTTGCACTGAATACTGAATGAAACAGCTTTATCTAATAGAGAGAAAAGCTTTTGAGCAGATTTGGGCTTGATTTCACTTCATTTCAACAGAAACACTATTTCAGCATTACTGGACTCAGAAAGCTGTAAACTGACAATCTTGATCATTGAAGTCCTAGCATTAGTTTTTGTGCATATAACTTCTAACACATTAAAAACTGTCTTACAGCATTGCAGAAAACATTGTACTTCATAAGGCATAAGCTTGTTTCAGTTTGGCAAGATTTGCACTGAATACTGAATGAAACAGCTTTATCTAATAGAGAGAAAAGCTTTTGAGCAGATTTGGGCTTGATTTCACTTCATTTCAACAGAAACACTATTTCAGCATTACTGGACTCAGAAAGCTGTAAACTGACAATCTTGATCATTGAAGTCCTAACATAAGTTTTTGTGCATATAACTTCTAACACATTAAAAGCTGTCTTACAGCATTGCAGAAAACATTGTACTTCATAAGACATAAGCTTGTTTCAGTTTGGCAAGATTTGCACTGAATACTGAATGAAACAGCTTTATCTAATAGAGAGAAAAGCTTTTGAGCAGATTTGGGCTTGATTTCACTTCATTTCAACAGAAACACTATTTCAGCATTACTGGACTCAGAAAGCTGTAAACTGACAATCTTGATCATTGAAGTCCTAACATAAGTTTTTGTGCATATTACTTCTAACACATTAAAAACTGTCTTACAGCATTGCAGAAAACATTGTACTTCATAAGACATAAGCTTGTTTCAGTTTGGCAAGATTTGCACTGAATACTGAATGAAACAGCTTTATCTAATAGAGAGAAAAGCTTTTGAGCAGATTTGGGCTTGATTTCACTTCATTTCAACAGAAACACTATTTCAGCATTACTGGACTCAGAAAGCTGTAAACTGACAATCTTGATCATTGAAGTCCTAACATAAGTTTTTGTGCATATAACTTCTAACACATTAAAAGCTGTCTTACAGCATTGCAGAAAACATTGTACTTCATAAGGCATAAGCTTGTTTCAGTTTGGCAAGATTTGCACTGAATACTGAATGAAACAGCTTTATCTAATAGAGAGAAAAGCTTTTGAGCAGATTTGGGCTTGATTACACTTCATTTGAACAGAAACACTATTTCAGCATTACTGGACTCAGAAAGCTGTAAACTGACAATCTTGATCATTGCAGTCCTAACATTAGTTTTTGTGTATATAACTTCTAACACATTAAAAACTGTCTTACAGCATTGCAGAAAACATTTTATTTCAGAAGACATAAGCAAGTTTCAGTTTGGCAAGATTTGCACTGAATACTGAATGAAACAGCTTTCTCTAATAGAGAGAAAAGCTTTTGAGCAGATTTGGGCTTGATTTCACTTCATTTCAACAGAAACACTATTTCAGCATTACTGGACTCAGAAAGCTGTAAACTGACAATCTTGATCATTGAAGTCCTAACATAAGTTTTTGTGCATATAACTTCTAACACATTAAAAACTGTCTTACAGCATTGCAGAAAACATTGTACTTCATAAGGCATAAGCTTGTTTCAGTTTGGCAAGATTTGCACTGAATACTGAATGAAACAGCTTTATCTAATAGAGAGAAAAGCTTTTGAGCAGATTTGGGCTTGATTTCACTTCATTTCAACAGAAACACTATTTCAGCATTACTGGACTCAGAAAGCTGTAAACTGACAATCTTGATCATTGAAGTCCTAACATAAGTTTTTGTGCATATAACTTCTAACACATTAAAAACTGTCTTACAGCATTGCAGAAAACATTGTACTTCATAAGACATAAGCTTGTTTCAGTTTGGCAAGATTTGCACTGAATACTGAATGAAACAGCTTTATCTAATAGAGAGAAAAGCTTTTGAGCAGATTTGGGCTTGATTTCACTTCATTTCAACAGAAACACTCTTTCAGCATTACTGGACTCAGAAAGCTGTAAACTGACAATCTTGATCATTGAAGTCCTAACATTAGTTTTTGTGCATATAACTTCTAACACATTAAAAGCTGTCTTACAGCATTGCAGAAAACATTGTACTTCATAAGGCATAAGCTTGTTTCAGTTTGGCAAGATTTGCACTGAATATTGAATGAAACAGCTTTCTCTAATAGAGAGAAAAGCTTTTGAGCAGATTTGGGCTTGATTTCACTTCATTTGAACAGAAACACTATTTCAACATTACTGGACACAGAAAGCTGTAAACTGACAATCTTGATCATTGCAGTCCTAACATTAGTTTTTGTGTATATAACTTCTAACACATTAAAAACTGTCTTACAGCATTGCAGAAAACATTTTATTTCATAAGACATAAGCATGTTTCAGTTTGGCAAGATTTGCACTGAATACTGAATGAAACAGCTTTCTCTAATAGAGAGAAAAGCTTTTGAGCAGATTTGGGCTTGATTTCACTTCATTTGAACAGGAACACTATTTCAGCATTACTGGACTCAGAAAGCTGTAAACTGACAATCTTGATCATTGAAGTCCTAACATTAGTTTTTGTGCATATAACTTCTAACACATTAAAAACTGTCTTACAGCATTGCAGAAAACATTGTACTTCATAAGGCATAAGCTTGTTTCAGTTTGGCAAGATTTGCACTGAATACTGAATGAAACAGCTTTATCTAATAGAGAGAAAAGCTTTTGAGCAGATTTGGGCTTGATTTCACTTCATTTCAACAGAAACACTATTTCAGCATTACTGGACTCAGAAAGCTGTAAACTGACAATCTTGATCATTGAAGTCCTAACATAAGTTTTTGTGCATATAACTTCTAACACATTAAAAGCTGTCTTACAGCATTGCAGAAAACATTGTACTTCATAAGGCATAAGCTTGTTTCAGTTTGGCAAGATTTGCACTGAATACTGAATGAAACAGCTTTATCTAATAGAGAGAAAAGCTTTTGAGCAGATTTGGGCTTGATTTCACTTCATTTGAACAGAAACACTATTTCAGCATTACTGGACTCAGAAAGCTGTAAACTGACAATCTTGATCATTGAAGTCCTAACATTAGTTTTTGTGCATATAACTTCTAACACATTAAAAGCTGTCTTACAGCATTGCAGAAAACATTGTACTTCATAAGACATAAGCTTGTTTCAGTTTGGCAAGATTTGCACTGAATACTGAATGAAACAGCTTTATCTAATAGAGAGAAAAGCTTTTGAGCAGATTTGGGCTTGATTTCACTTCATTTCAACAGAAACAGTATTTCAGCATTACTGGACTCAGAAAGCTGTAAACGGACAATCTTGATCATTGAAGTCCTAACATAAGTTTTTGTGCATATTACTTCTAACACATTAAAAACTGTCTTACAGCATTGCAGAAAACATTGTACTTCATAAGACATAAGCTTGTTTCAGTTTGGCAAGATTTGCACTGAATACTGAATGAAACAGCTTTATCTAATAGAGAGAAAAGCTTTTGAGCAGATTTGGGCTTGATTTCACTTCATTTCAACAGAAACAGTATTTCAGCATTACTGGACTCAGAAAGCTGTAAACTGACAACCTTGATCATTGAAGTCCTAACATTAGTTTTTGTGCATATAACTTCTAACACATTAAAAACTGTCTTACAGCATTGCAGAAAACATTTTATTTGACAATCTGACAATCTTGATCATTGCAGTCCTAACATTAGTTTTTGTGTATATAACTTCTAACACATTAAAAACTGTCTTACAGCATTGCAGAAAACATTTTATTTCAGAAGACATAAGCAAGTTTCAGTTTGGCAAGATTTGCACTGAATACTGAATGAAACAGCTTTCTCTAATAGAGAGAAAAGCTTTTGAGCAGATTTGGGCTTGATTTCACTTCATTTCAACAGAAACACTATTTCAGCATTACTGGACTCAGAAAGCTGTAAACTGACAATCTTGATCATTGAAGTCCTAACATAAGTTTTTGTGCATATAACTTCTAACACATTAAAAACTGTCTTACAGCATTGCAGAAAACATTGTACTTCATAAGGCATAAGCTTGTTTCAGTTTGGCAAGATTTGCACTGAATACTGAATGAAACAGCTTTATCTAATAGAGAGAAAAGCTTTTGAGCAGATTTGGGCTTGATTTCACTTCATTTCAACAGAAACACTATTTCAGCATTACTGGACTCAGAAAGCTGTAAACTGACAATCTTGATCATTGAAGTCCTAACATAAGTTTTTGTGCATATAACTTCTAACACATTAAAAACTGTCTTACAGCATTGCAGAAAACATTGTACTTCATAAGACATAAGCTTGTTTCAGTTTGGCAAGATTTGCACTGAATACTGAATGAAACAGCTTTATCTAATAGAGAGAAAAGCTTTTGAGCAGATTTGGGCTTGATTTCACTTCATTTCAACAGAAACACTCTTTCAGCATTACTGGACTCAGAAAGCTGTAAACTGACAATCTTGATCATTGAAGTCCTAACATTAGTTTTTGTGCATATAACTTCTAACACATTAAAAGCTGTCTTACAGCATTGCAGAAAACATTGTACTTCATAAGGCATAAGCTTGTTTCAGTTTGGCAAGATTTGCACTGAATATTGAATGAAACAGCTTTCTCTAATAGAGAGAAAAGCTTTTGAGCAGATTTGGGCTTGATTTCACTTCATTTGAACAGAAACACTATTTCAACATTACTGGACACAGAAAGCTGTAAACTGACAATCTTGATCATTGCAGTCCTAACATTAGTTTTTGTGTATATAACTTCTAACACATTAAAAACTGTCTTACAGCATTGCAGAAAACATTTTATTTCATAAGACATAAGCATGTTTCAGTTTGGCAAGATTTGCACTGAATACTGAATGAAACAGCTTTCTCTAATAGAGAGAAAAGCTTTTGAGCAGATTTGGGCTTGATTTCACTTCATTTGAACAGGAACACTATTTCAGCATTACTGGACTCAGAAAGCTGTAAACTGACAATCTTGATCATTGAAGTCCTAACATTAGTTTTTGTGCATATAACTTCTAACACATTAAAAACTGTCTTACAGCATTGCAGAAAACATTGTACTTCATAAGGCATAAGCTTGTTTCAGTTTGGCAAGATTTGCACTGAATACTGAATGAAACAGCTTTATCTAATAGAGAGAAAAGCTTTTGAGCAGATTTGGGCTTGATTTCACTTCATTTCAACAGAAACACTATTTCAGCATTACTGGACTCAGAAAGCTGTAAACTGACAATCTTGATCATTGAAGTCCTAACATAAGTTTTTGTGCATATAACTTCTAACACATTAAAAGCTGTCTTACAGCATTGCAGAAAACATTGTACTTCATAAGGCATAAGCTTGTTTCAGTTTGGCAAGATTTGCACTGAATACTGAATGAAACAGCTTTATCTAATAGAGAGAAAAGCTTTTGAGCAGATTTGGGCTTGATTTCACTTCATTTGAACAGAAACACTATTTCAGCATTACTGGACTCAGAAAGCTGTAAACTGACAATCTTGATCATTGAAGTCCTAACATTAGTTTTTGTGCATATAACTTCTAACACATTAAAAGCTGTCTTACAGCATTGCAGAAAACATTGTACTTCATAAGACATAAGCTTGATTCAGTTTGGCAAGATTTGCACTGAATACTGAATGAAACAGCTTTATCTAATAGAGAGAAAAGCTTTTGAGCAGATTTGGGCTTGATTTCACTTCATTTCAACAGAAACAGTATTTCAGCATTACTGGACTCAGAAAGCTGTAAACGGACAATCTTGATCATTGAAGTCCTAACATAAGTTTTTGTGCATATTACTTCTAACACATTAAAAACTGTCTTACAGCATTGCAGAAAACATTGTACTTCATAAGACATAAGCTTGTTTCAGTTTGGCAAGATTTGCACTGAATACTGAATGAAACAGCTTTATCTAATAGAGAGAAAAGCTTTTGAGCAGATTTGGGCTTGATTTCACTTCATTTCAACAGAAACAGTATTTCAGCATTACTGGACTCAGAAAGCTGTAAACTGACAACCTTGATCATTGAAGTCCTAACATTAGTTTTTGTGCATATAACTTCTAACACATTAAAAACTGTCTTACAGCATTGCAGAAAACATTGTACTTCATAAGACATAAGCTTGTTTCAGTTTGGCAAGATTTGCACTGAATACTGAATGAAACAGCTTTATCTAATAGAGAGAAAAGCTTTTGAGCAGATTTGGGCTTGATTTCACTTCATTTCAACAGAAACACTATTTCAGCATTACTGGACTCAGAAAGCTGTAAACTGACAATCTTGATCATTGAAGTCCTAACATAAGTTTTTGTGCATATAACTTCTAACACATTAAAAACTGTCTTACAGCATTGCAGAAAACATTGTACTTCATAAGGCATAAGCTTGTTTCAGTTTGGCAAGATTTGCACTGAATATTGAATGAAACAGCTTTCTCTAATAGAGAGAAAAGCTTTTGAGCAGATTTGGGCTTGATTTCACTTCATTTGAACAGAAACACTATTTCAACATTACTGGACTCAGAAAGCTGTAAACTGACAATCTTGATCATTGCAGTCCTAACATTAGTTTTTGTGCATATAACTTCTTACACATTAAAAACTGTCTTACAGCATTGCAGAAAACATTGTACTTCATAAGGCATAAGCTTGTTTCAGTTTGGCAAGATTTGCACTGAATATTGAATGAAACAGCTTTCTCTAATAGTGAGAAAAGCTTTTGAGCAGATTTGGGCTTGATTTCACTTCATTTGAACAGAAACACTATTTCAACATTACTGGACTCAGAAAGCTGTAAACTGACAATCTTGATCATTGCAGTCCTAACATTAGTTTTTGTGTATATAACTTCTAACACATTAAAAACTGTCTTACAGCATTGCAGAAAACATTTTATTTCAGAAGACATAAGCAAGTTTCAGTTTGGCAAGATTTGCACTGAATACTGAATGAAACAGCTTTCTCTAATAGAGAGAAAAGCTTTTGAGCAGATTTGGGCTTGATTTCACTTCATTTGAACAGAAACACTATTTCAGCATTACTGGACTCAGAAAGCTGTAAACTGACAATCTTGATCATTGAAGTCCTAACATTAGTTTTTGTGCATATAACTTCTAACACATTAAAAACTGTCTTACAGCATTGCAGAAAACATTGTACTTCATAAGACATAAGCTTGTTTCAGTTTGGCAAGATTTGTACTGAATACTGAATGAAACAGCTTTATCTAATAGAGAGAAAAGCTTTTGAGCAGATTTGGGCTTGATTTCACTTCATTTCAACAGAAACACTATTTCAGCATTACTGGACTCAGAAAGCTGTAAACTGACAATCTTGATCATTGAAGTCCTAACATAAGTTTTTGTGCATATAACTTCTAACACATTAAAAGCTGTCTTACAGCATTGCAGAAAACATTGTACTTCATAAGACATAAGCTTGTTTCAGTTTGGCAAGATTTGCACTGAATACTGAATGAAACAGCTTTATCTAATAGAGAGAAAAGCTTTTGAGCAGATTTGGGCTTGATTTCACTTCATTTCAACAGAAACACTATTTCAGCATTACTGGACTCAGAAAGCTGTAAACTGACAATCTTGATCATTGAAGTCCTAACATAAGTTTTTGTGCATATTACTTCTAACACATTAAAAACTGTCTTACAGCATTGCAGAAAACATTGTACTTCATAAGACATAAGCTTGTTTCAGTTTGGCAAGATTTGCACTGAATACTGAATGAAACAGCTTTATCTAATAGAGAGAAAAGCTTTTGAGCAGATTTGGGCTTGATTTCACTTCATTTCAACAGAAACAGTATTTCAGCATTACTGGACTCAGAAAGCTGTAAACTGACAATCTTGATCATTGAAGTCCTAACATTAGTTTTTGTGCATATAACTTCTAACACATTAAAAACTGTCTTACAGCATTGCAGAAAACATTGTACTTCATAAGACATAAGCTTGTTTCAGTTTGGCAAGATTTGCACTGAATACTGAATGAAACAGCTTTATCTAATAGAGAGAAAAGCTTTTGAGCAGATTTGGGCTTGATTTCACTTCATTTCAACAGAAACACTATTTCAGCATTACTGGACTCAGAAAGCTGTAAACTGAAAATCTTGATCATTGAAGTCCTAACATTAGTTTTTGTGCATATAACTTCTAACACATTAAAAACTGTCTTACAGCATTGCAGAAAACATTGTACTTCATAAGACATAAGCTTGTTTCAGTTTGGCAAGATTTGCACTGAATACTGAATGAAACAGCTTTATCTAATAGAGAGAAAAGCTTTTGAGCAGATTTGGGCTTGATTTCACTTCATTTCAACAGAAACACTATTTCAGCATTACTGGACTCAGAAAGCTGTAAACTGACAATCTTGATCATTGAAGTCCTAACATAAGTTTTTGTGCATATAACTTCTAACACATTAAAAACTGTCTTACAGCATTGCAGAAAACATTGTACTTCATAAGGCATAAGCTTGTTTCAGTTTGGCAAGATTTGCACTGAATATTGAATGAAACAGCTTTCTCTAATAGAGAGAAAAGCTTTTGAGCAGATTTGGGCTTGATTTCACTTCATTTGAACAGAAACACTATTTCAACATTACTGGACTCAGAAAGCTGTAAACTGACAATCTTGATCATTGCAGTCCTAACATTAGTTTTTGTGCATATAACTTCTTACACATTAAAAACTGTCTTACAGCATTGCAGAAAACATTGTACTTCATAAGGCATAAGCTTGTTTCAGTTTGGCAAGATTTGCACTGAATATTGAATGAAACAGCTTTCTCTAATAGTGAGAAAAGCTTTTGAGCAGATTTGGGCTTGATTTCACTTCATTTGAACAGAAACACTATTTCAACATTACTGGACTCAGAAAGCTGTAAACTGACAATCTTGATCATTGCAGTCCTAACATTAGTTTTTGTGTATATAACTTCTAACACATTAAAAACTGTCTTACAGCATTGCAGAAAACATTTTATTTCAGAAGACATAAGCAAGTTTCAGTTTGGCAAGGTTTGCACTGAATACTGAATGAAACAGCTTTCTCTAATAGAGAGAAAAGCTTTTGAGCAGATTTGGGCTTGATTTCACTTCATTTGAACAGAAACACTATTTCAGCATTACTGGACTCAGAAAGCTGTAAACTGACAATCTTGATCATTGAAGTCCTAACATAAGTTTTTGTGCATATAACTTCTAACACATTAAAAACTGTCTTACAGCATTGCAGAAAACATTGTACTTCATAAGGCATAAGCTTGTTTCAGTTTGGCAAGATTTGCACTGAATACTGAATGAAACAGCTTTATCTAATAGAGAGAAAAGCTTTTGAGCAGATTTGGGCTTGATTTCACTTCATTTCAACAGAAACACTATTTCAGCATTACTGGACTCAGAAAGCTGTAAACTGACAATCTTGATCATTGAAGTCCTAACATAAGTTTTTGTGCATATAACTTCTAACACATTAAAAACTGTCTTACAGCATTGCAGAAAACATTGTACTTCATAAGGCATAAGCTTGTTTCAGTTTGGCAAGATTTGCACTGAATATTGAATGAAACAGGTTTCTCTAATAGAGAGAAAAGCTTTTGAGCAGATTTGGGCTTGATTTCACTTCATTTCAACAGAAACACTATTTCAGCATTACTGGACTCAGAAAGCTGTAAACTGACAATCTTGATCATTGAAGTCCTAACATTAGTTTTTGTGCATATTACTTCTAACACATTAAAAACTGTCTTACAGCATTGCAGAAAACATTGTACTTCATAAGACATAAGCTTGTTTCAGTTTGGCAAGATTTGCACTGAATACTGAATGAAACAGCTTTATCTAATAGAGAGAAAAGCTTTTGAGCAGATTTGGGCTTGATTTCACTTCATTTCAACAGAAACAGTATTTCAGCATTACTGGACTCAGAAAGCTGTAAACTGACAACCTTGATCATTGAAGTCCTAACATAAGTTTTTGTGCATATAACTTCTAACACATTAAAAACTGTCTTACAGCATTGCAGAAAACATTGTACTTCATAAGACATAAGCTTGTTTCAGTTTGGCAAGATTTGCACTGAATACTGAATGAAACAGCTTTATCTAATAGAGAGAAAAGCTTTTGAGCAGATTTGGGCTTGATTTCACTTCATTTGAACAGAAACACTATTTCAACATTACTGGACTCAGAAAGCTGTAAACTGACAATCTTGATCATTGCAGTCCTAACATTAGTTTTTGTGCATATAACTTCTTACACATTAAAAACTGTCTTACAGCATTGCAGAAAACATTGTACTTCATAAGACATAAGCTTGTTTCAGTTTGGCAAGATTTGCACTGAATACTGAATGAAACAGCTTTATCTAATAGAGAGAAAAGCTTTTGAGCAGATTTGGGCTTGATTTCACTTCATTTCACAACAGAAACACTATTTCAGCATTACTGGACTCAGAAAGCTGTAAACTGACAATCTTGATCATTGAAGTCCTAACATAAGTTTTTGTGCATATAACTTCTAACACATTAAAAACTGCAGAAAACATTGTACTTCATAAGGCATAAGCTTGTTTCAGTTTGGCAAGATTTGCACTGAATATTGAATGAAACAGCTTTCTCTAATAGAGAGAAAAGCTTTTGAGCAGATTTGGGCTTGATTTCACTTCATTTCAACAGAAACACTATTTCAGCATTACTGGACTCAGAAAGCTGTAAACTGACAATCTTGATCATTGAAGTCCTAACATTAGTTTTTGTGCATATAACTTCTAACACATTAAAAACTGTCTTACAGCATTGCAGAAAACATTGTACTTCATAAGACATAAGCTTGTTTCAGTTTGGCAAGATTTGCACTGAATACTGAATGAAACAGCTTTATCTAATAGAGAGAAAAGCTTTTGAGCAGATTTGGGCTTGATTTCACTTCATTTCAACAGAAACACTATTTCAGCATTACTGGACTCAGAAAGCTGTAAACTGACAATCTTGATCATTGAAGTCCTAACATTAGTTTTTGTGCATATAACTTCTAACACATTAAAAACTGTCTTACAGCATTGCAGAAAACATTGTACTTCATAAGACATAAGCTTGTTTCAGTTTGGCAAGATTTGAACTGAATACTGAATGAAACAGCTTTATCTAATAGAGAGAAAAGCTTTTGAGCAGATTTGGGCTTGATTTCACTTCATTTGAACAGAAACACTATTTCAGCATTACTGGACTCAGAAAGCTGTAAACTGACAATCTTGATCATTGAAGTCCTAACATAAGTTTTTGTGCATATAACTTCTAACACATTAAAAACTGTCTTACAGCATTGCAGAAAACATTGTACTTCATAAGGCATAAGCTTGTTTCAGTTTGGCAAGATTTGCACTGAATATTGAATGAAACAGCTTTCTCTAATAGAGAGAAAAGCTTTTGAGCAGATTTGGGCTTGATTTCACTTCATTTGAACAGAAACACTATTTCAACATTACTGGACACAGAAAGCTGTAAACTGACAATCTTGATCATTGAAGTCCTAACATAAGTTTTTGTGCATATAACTTCTAACACATTAAAAGCTGTCTTACAGCATTGCAGAAAACATTGTACTTCATAAGGCATAAGCTTGTTTCAGTTTGGCAAGATTTGCACTGAATACTGAATGAAACAGCTTTATCTAATAGAGAGAAAAGCTTTTGAGCAGATTTGGGCTTGATTTCACTTCATTTGAACAGAAACACTATTTCAGCATTACTGGACTCAGAAAGCTGTAAACTGACAATCTTGATCATTGAAGTCCTAACATTAGTTTTTGTGCATATAACTTCTAACACATTAAAAACTGTCTTACAGCATTGCAGAAAACATTGTACTTCATAAGACATAAGCTTGTTTCAGTTTGGCAAGATTTGCACTGAATACTGAATGAAACAGCTTTATCTAATAGAGAGAAAAGCTTTTGAGCAGATTTGGGCTTGATTTCACTTCATTTCAACAGAAACACTATTTCAGCATTACTGGACTCAGAAAGCTGTAAACTGACAATCTTGATCATTGAAGTCCTAACATAAGTTTTTGTGCATATTACTTCTAACACATTAAAAACTGTCTTACAGCATTGCAGAAAACATTGTACTTCATAAGACATAAGCTTGTTTCAGTTTGGCAAGATTTGCACTGAATACTGAATGAAACAGCTTTATCTAATAGAGAGAAAAGCTTTTGAGCAGATTTGGGCTTGATTTCACTTCATTTCAACAGAAACACTATTTCAGCATTACTGGACTCAGAAAGCTGTAAACTGACAATCTTGATCATTGAAGTCCTAACATTAGTTTTTGTGCATATAACTTCTAACACATTAAAAACTGTCTTACAGCATTGCAGAAAACATTGTACTTCATAAGACATAAGCTTGTTTCAGTTTGGCAAGATTTGCACTGAATACTGAATGAAACAGCTTTATCTAATAGAGAGAAAAGCTTTTGAGCAGATTTGGGCTTGATTTCACTTCATTTCAACAGAAACACTATTTCAGCATTACTGGACTCAGAAAGCTGTAAACTGACAATCTTGATCATTGAAGTCCTAACATTAGTTTTTGTGCATATAACTTCTAACACATTAAAAACTGTCTTACAGCATTGCAGAAAACATTGTACTTCATAAGACATAAGCTTGTTTCAGTTTGGCAAGATTTGCACTGAATACTGAATGAAACAGCTTTATCTAATAGAGAGAAAAGCTTTTGAGCAGATTTGGGCTTGATTTCACTTTATTTCAACAGAAACACTATTTCAGCATTACTGGACTCAGAAAGCTGTAAACTGACAATCTTGATCATTGAAGTCCTAACATTAGTTTTTGTGCATATAACTTCTAACACATTAAAAACTGTCTTACAGCATTGCAGAAAACATTGTACTTCATAAGACATAAGCTTGTTTTAGTTTGGCAAGATTTGCACTGAATACTGAATGAAACAGCTTTATCTAATAGAGAGAAAAGCTTTTGAGCAGATTTGGGCTTGATTTCACTTCATTTCAACAGAAACACTATTTCAGCATTACTGGACTCAGAAAGCTGTAAACTGACAATCTTGATCATTGAAGTCCTAACATAAGTTTTTGTGCATATAACTTCTAACACATTAAAAACTGCAGAAAACATTGTACTTCATAAGGCATAAGCTTGTTTCAGTTTGGCAAGATTTGCACTGAATATTGAATGAAAAAGCTTTCTCTAATAGAGAGAAAAGCTTTTGAGCAGATTTGGGCTTGATTTCACTTCATTTCAACAGAAACACTATTTCAACATTACTGGACACAGAAAGCTGTAAACTGACAATCTTGATCATTGAAGTCCTAACATAAGTTTTTGTGCATATAACTTCTAACACATTAAAAACTGTCTTACAGCATTGCAGAAAACATTGTACTTCATAAGACATAAGCTTGTTTCAGTTTGGCAAGATTTGCACTGAATACTGAATGAAACAGCTTTATCTAATAGAGAGAAAAGCTTTTGAGCAGATTTGGGCTTGATTTCACTTCATTTCAACAGAAACACTATTTCAGCATTACTGGACTCAGAAAGCTGTAAACTGACAATCTTGATCATTGAAGTCCTAACATTAGTTTTTGTGCATATAACTTCTAACACATTAAAAACTGTCTTACAGCATTGCAGAAAACATTGTACTTCATAAGACATAAGCTTGTTTCAGTTTGGCAAGATTTGAACTGAATACTGAATGAAACAGCTTTATCTAATAGAGAGAAAAGCTTTTGAGCAGATTTGGGCTTGATTTCACTTCATTTCAACAGAAACACTATTTCAGCATTACTGGACTCAGAAAGCTGTAAACTGACAATCTTGATCATTGAAGTCCTAACATAAGTTTTTGTGCATATAACTTCTAACACATTAAAAACTGTCTTACAGCATTGCAGAAAACATTGTACTTCATAAGGCATAAGCTTGTTTCAGTTTGGCAAGATTTGCACTGAATATTGAATGAAACAGCTTTCTCTAATAGAGAGAAAAGCTTTTGAGCAGATTTGGGCTTGATTTCACTTCATTTGAACAGAAACACTATTTCAACATTACTGGACTCAGAAAGCTGTAAACTGACAATCTTGATCATTGCAGTCCTAACATTAGTTTTTGTGCATATAACTTCTAACACATTAAAAACTGTCTTACAGCATTGCAGAAAACATTGTACTTCATAAGGCATAAGCTTGTTTCAGTTTGGCAAGATTTGCACTGAATATTGAATGAAACAGCTTTCTCTAATAGAGAGAAAAGCTTTTGAGCAGATTTGGGCTTGATTTCACTTCATTTGAACAGAAACACTATTTCAACATTACTGGACACAGAAAGCTGTAAACTGACAATCTTGATCATTGCAGTCCTAACATTAGTTTTTGTGTATATAACTTCTAACACATTAAAAACTGTCTTACAGCATTGCAGAAAACATTTTATTTCATAAGACATAAGCATGTTTCAGTTTGGCAAGATTTGCACTGAATACTGAATGAAACAGCTTTCTCTAATAGAGAGAAAAGCTTTTGAGCAGATTTGGGCTTGATTTCACTTCATTTGAACAGAAACACTATTTCAGCATTACTGGACTCAGAAAGCTGTAAACTGACAATCTTGATCATTGAAGTCCTAACATTAGTTTTTGTGCATATAACTTCTAACACATTAAAAACTGTCTTACAGCATTGCAGAAAACATTGTACTTCATAAGGCATAAGCTTGTTTCAGTTTGGCAAGATTTGCACTGAATACTGAATGAAACAGCTTTATCTAATAGAGAGAAAAGCTTTTGAGCAGATTTGGGCTTGATTTCACTTCATTTCAACAGAAACACTATTTCAGCATTACTGGACTCAGAAAGCTGTAAACTGACAATCTTGATCATTGAAGTCCTAACATAAGTTTTTGTGCATATAACTTCTAACACATTAAAAGCTGTCTTACAGCATTGCAGAAAACATTGTACTTCATAAGGCATAAGCTTGTTTCAGTTTGGCAAGATTTGCACTGAATACTGAATGAAACAGCTTTATCTAATAGAGAGAAAAGCTTTTGAGCAGATTTGGGCTTGATTTCACTTCATTTGAACAGAAACACTATTTCAGCATTACTGGACTCAGAAAGCTGTAAACTGACAATCTTGATCATTGAAGTCCTAACATTAGTTTTTGTGCATATAACTTCTAACACATTAAAAACTGTCTTACAGCATTGCAGAAAACATTGTACTTCATAAGACATAAGCTTGTTTCAGTTTGGCAAGATTTGCACTGAATACTGAATGAAACAGCTTTATCTAATAGAGAGAAAAGCTTTTGAGCAGATTTGGGCTTGATTTCACTTCATTTCAACAGAAACACTATTTCAGCATTACTGGACTCAGAAAGCTGTAAACTGACAATCTTGATCATTGAAGTCCTAACATAAGTTTTTGTGCATATTACTTCTAACACATTAAAAACTGTCTTACAGCATTGCAGAAAACATTGTACTTCATAAGACATAAGCTTGTTTCAGTTTGGCAAGATTTGCACTGAATACTGAATGAAACAGCTTTATCTAATAGATAGAAAAGCTTTTGAGCAGATTTGGGCTTGATTTCACTTCATTTCAACAGAAACACTATTTCAGCATTACTGGACTCAGAAAGCTGTAAACTGACAATCTTGATCATTGAAGTCCTAACATTAGTTTTTGTGCATATAACTTCTAACACATTAAAAACTGTCTTACAGCATTGCAGAAAACATTGTACTTCATAAGACATAAGCTTGTTTCAGTTTGGCAAGATTTGCACTGAATACTGAATGAAACAGCTTTATCTAATAGAGAGAAAAGCTTTTGAGCAGATTTGGGCTTGATTTCACTTCATTTCAACAGAAACACTATTTCAGCATTACTGGACTCAGAAAGCTGTAAACTGACAATCTTGATCATTGAAGTCCTAACATTAGTTTTTGTGCATATAACTTCTAACACATTAAAAACTGTCTTACAGCATTGCAGAAAACATTGTACTTCATAAGGCATAAGCTTGTTTCAGTTTGGCAAGATTTGCACTGAATACTGAATGAAACAGCTTTATCTAATAGAGAGAAAAGCTTTTGAGCAGATTTGGGCTTGATTTCACTTCATTTCAACAGAAACACTATTTCAGCATTACTGGACTCAGAAAGCTGTAAACTGACAATCTTGATCATTGAAGTCCTAACATAAGTTTTTGTGCATATAACTTCTAACACATTAAAAGCTGTCTTACAGCATTGCAGAAAACATTGTACTTCATAAGACATAAGCTTGTTTCAGTTTGGCAAGATTTGCACTGAATACTGAATGAAACAGCTTTATCTAATAGAGAGAAAAGCTTTTGAGCAGATTTGGGCTTGATTTCACTTCATTTCAACAGAAACACTATTTCAGCATTACTGGACTCAGAAAGCTGTAAACTGACAATCTTGATCATTGAAGTCCTAACATTAGTTTTTGTGCATATAACTTCTAACACATTAAAAACTGTCTTACAGCATTGCAGAAAACATTGTACTTCATAAGACATAAGCTTGTTTCAGTTTGGCAAGATTTGCACTGAATACTGAATGAAACAGCTTTATCTAATAGAGAGAAAAGCTTTTGAGCAGATTTGGGCTTGATTTCACTTCATTTCAACAGAAACACTATTTCAGCATTACTGGACTCAGAAAGCTGTAAACTGACAATCTTGATCATTGAAGTCCTAACATAAGTTTTTGTGCATATAACTTCTAACACATTAAAAACTGTCTTACAGCATTGCAGAAAACATTGTACTTCATAAGGCATAAGCTTGTTTCAGTTTGGCAAGATTTGCACTGAATATTGAATGAAACAGCTTTCTCTAATAGAGAGAAAAGCTTTTGAGCAGATTTGGGCTTGATTTCACTTCATTTGAACAGAAACACTATTTCAACATTACTGGACTCAGAAAGCTGTAAACTGACAATCTTGATCATTGAAGTCCTAACATTAGTTTTTGTGCATATAACTTCTAACACATTAAAAACTGTCTTACAGCATTGCAGAAAACATTGTACTTCATAAGGCATAAGCTTGTTTCAGTTTGGCAAGATTTGCACTGAATACTGAATGAAACAGCTTTATCTAATAGAGAGAAAAGCTTTTGAGCAGATTTGGGCTTGATTTCACTTCATTTCAACAGAAACACTATTTCAGCATTACTGGACTCAGAAAGCTGTAAACTGACAATCTTGATCATTGAAGTCCTAACATAAGTTTTTGTGCATATAACTTCTAACACATTAAAAGCTGTCTTACAGCATTGCAGAAAACATTTTACTTCATAAGACATAAGCTTGTTTCAGTTTGGCAAGATTTGCACTGAATACTGAATGAAACAGCTTTATCTAATAGAGAGAAAAGCTTTTGAGCAGATTTGGGCTTGATTTCACTTCATTTCAACAGAAACACTATTTCAGCATTACTGGTCTCAGAAAGCTGTAAACTGACAATCTTGATCATTGAAGTCCTTACATTAGTTTTTGTGCATATAACTTCTAACACATTAAAAACTGTCTTACAGCATTGCAGAAAACATTGTACTTCATAAGACATAAGCTTGTTTCAGTTTGGCAAGATTTGCACTGAATACTGAATGAAACAGCTTTATCTAATAGAGAGAAAAGCTTTTGAGCAGATTTGGGCTTGATTTCACTTCATTTCAACAGAAACACTATTTCAGCATTACTGGACTCAGAAAGCTGTAAACTGACAATCTTGATCATTGAAGTCCTAACATAAGTTTTTGTGCATATAACTTCTAACACATTAAAAACTGTCTTACAGCATTGCAGAAAACATTGTACTTCATAAGACATAAGCTTGTTTCAGTTTGGCAAGATTTGCACTGAATACTGAATGAAACAGCTTTATCTAATAGAGAGAAAAGCTTTTGAGCAGATTTGGGCTTGATTTCACTTCATTTCAACAGAAACATTATTTCAGCATTACTGGACTCAGAAAGCTGTAAACTGACAATCTTGATCATTGAAGTCCTAACATTAGTTTTTGTGCATATAACTTCTAACACATTAAAAACTGTCTTACAGCATTGCAGAAAACATTGTACTTCATAAGACATAAGCTTGTTTCAGTTTGGCAAGATTTGCACTGAATACTGAATGAAACAGCTTTATCTAATAGAGAGAAAAGCTTTTGAGCAGATTTGGGCTTGATTTCACTTCATTTCAACAGAAACACTATTTCAGCATTACTGGACTCAGAAAGCTGTAAACTGACAATCTTGATCATTGAAGTCCTAACATAAGTTTTTGTGCATATAACTTCTAACACATTAAAAGCTGTCTTACAGCATTGCAGAAAACATTTTACTTCATAAGACATAAGCTTGTTTCAGTTTGGCAAGATTTGCACTGAATACTGAATGAAACAGCTTTATCTAATAGAGAGAAAAGCTTTTGAGCAGATTTGGGCTTGATTTCACTTCATTTCAACAGAAACACTATTTCAGCATTACTGGACTCAGAAAGCTGTAAACTGACAATCTTGATCATTGAAGTCCTAACATAAGTTTTTGTGCATATAACTTCTAACACATTAAAAACTGTCTTACAGCATTGCAGAAAACATTGTACTTCATAAGACATAAGCTTGTTTCAGTTTGGCAAGATTTGCACTGAATACTGAATGAAACAGCTTTATCTAATAGAGAGAAAAGCTTTTGAGCAGATTTGGGCTTGATTTCACTTCATTTCAACAGAAACACTATTTCAGCATTACTGGACTCAGAAAGCTGTAAACTGACAATCTTGATCATTGAAGTCCTAACATTAGTTTTTGTGCATATAACTTCTAACACATTAAAAACTGTCTTACAGCATTGCAGAAAACATTGTACTTCATAAGACATAAGCTTGTTTCAGTTTGGCAAGATTTGCACTGAATACTGAATGAAACAGCTTTATCTAATAGAGAGAAAAGCTTTTGAGCAGATTTGGGCTTGATTTCACTTCATTTCAACAGAAACACTATTTCAGCATTACTGGACTCAGAAAGCTGTAAACTGACAATCTTGATCATTGAAGTCCTAACATAAGTTTTTGTGCATATAACTTCTAACACATTAAAAACTGTCTTACAGCATTGCAGAAAACATTGTACTTCATAAGGCATAAGCTGGTTTCAGTTTGGCAAGATTTGCACTGAATATTGAATGAAAAAGCTTTCTCTAATAGAGAGAAAAGCTTTTGAGCAGATTTGGGCTTGATTTCACTTCATTTCAACAGAAACACTATTTCAACATTACTGGACACAGAAAGCTGTAAACTGACAATCTTGATCATTGAAGTCCTAACATAAGTTTTTGTGCATATAACTTCTAACACATTAAAAACTGTCTTACAGCATTGCAGAAAACATTGTACTTCATAAGACATAAGCTTGTTTCAGTTTGGCAAGATTTGAACTGAATACTGAATGAAACAGCTTTATCTAATAGAGAGAAAAGCTTTTGAGCAGATTTGGGCTTGATTTCACTTCATTTCAACAGAAACACTATTTCAGCATTACTGGACTCAGAAAGCTGTAAACTGACAATCTTGATCATTGAAGTCCTAACATAAGTTTTTGTGCATATAACTTCTAACACATTAAAAACTGTCTTACAGCATTGCAGAAAACATTGTACTTCATAAGGCATAAGCTTGTTTCAGTTTGGCAAGATTTGCACTGAATATTGAATGAAACAGCTTTCTCTAATAGAGAGAAAAGCTTTTGAGCAGATTTGGGCTTGATTTCACTTCATTTGAACAGAAACACTATTTCAACATTACTGGACTCAGAAAGCTGTAAACTGACAATCTTGATCATTGCAGTCCTAACATTAGTTTTTGTGCATATAACTTCTAACACATTAAAAACTGTCTTACAGCATTGCAGAAAACATTGTACTTCATAAGGCATAAGCTTGTTTCAGTTTGGCAAGATTTGCACTGAATATTGAATGAAACAGCTTTCTCTAATAGAGAGAAAAGCTTTTGAGCAGATTTGGGCTTGATTTCACTTCATTTGAACAGAAACACTATTTCAACATTACTGGACACAGAAAGCTGTAAACTGACAATCTTGATCATTGCAGTCCTAACATTAGTTTTTGTGTATATAACTTCTAACACATTAAAAACTGTCTTACAGCATTGCAGAAAACATTTTATTTCATAAGACATAAGCATGTTTCAGTTTGGCAAGATTTGCACTGAATACTGAATGAAACAGCTTTCTCTAATAGAGAGAAAAGCTTTTGAGCAGATTTGGGCTTGATTTCACTTCATTTGAACAGAAACACTATTTCAGCATTACTGGACTCAGAAAGCTGTAAACTGACAATCTTGATCATTGAAGTCCTAACATTAGTTTTTGTGCATATAACTTCTAACACATTAAAAACTGTCTTACAGCATTGCAGAAAACATTGTACTTCATAAGGCATAAGCTTGTTTCAGTTTGGCAAGATTTGCACTGAATACTGAATGAAACAGCTTTATCTAATAGAGAGAAAAGCTTTTGAGCAGATTTGGGCTTGATTTCACTTCATTTCAACAGAAACACTATTTCAGTATTACTGGACTCAGAAAGCTGTAAACTGACAATCTTGATCATTGAAGTCCTAACATAAGTTTTTGTGCATATAACTTCTAACACATTAAAAGCTGTCTTACAGCATTGCAGAAAACATTGTACTTCATAAGGCATAAGCTTGTTTCAGTTTGGCAAGATTTGCACTGAATATTGAATGAAACAGCTTTCTCTAATAGAGAGAAAAGCTTTTGAGCAGATTTGGGCTTGATTTCACTTCATTTGAACAGAAACACTATTTCAACATTACTGGACTCAGAAAGCTGTAAACTGACAATCTTGATCATTGAAGTCCTAACATTAGTTTTTGTGCATATAACTTCTAACACATTAAAAACTGTCTTACAGCATTGCAGAAAACATTGTACTTCATAAGGCATAAGCTTGTTTCAGTTTGGCAAGATTTGCACTGAATACTGAATGAAACAGCTTTATCTAATAGAGAGAAAAGCTTTTGAGCAGATTTGGGCTTGATTTCACTTCATTTCAACAGAAACACTATTTCAGCATTACTGGACTCAGAAAGCTGTAAACTGACAATCTTGATCATTGAAGTCCTAACATAAGTTTTTGTGCATATAACTTCTAACACATTAAAAGCTGTCTTACAGCATTGCAGAAAACATTTTACTTCATAAGACATAAGCTTGTTTCAGTTTGGCAAGATTTGCACTGAATACTGAATGAAACAGCTTTATCTAATAGAGAGAAAAGCTTTTGAGCAGATTTGGGCTTGATTTCACTTCATTTCAACAGAAACACTATTTCAGCATTACTGGACTCAGAAAGCTGTAAACTGACAATCTTGATCATTGAAGTCCTTACATTAGTTTTTGTGCATATAACTTCTAACACATTAAAAACTGTCTTACAGCATTGCAGAAAACATTGTACTTCATAAGACATAAGCTTGTTTCAGTTTGGCAAGATTTGCACTGAATACTGAATGAAACAGCTTTATCTAATAGAGAGAAAAGCTTTTGAGCAGATTTGGGCTTGATTTCACTTCATTTCAACAGAAACACTATTTCAGCATTACTGGACTCAGAAAGCTGTAAACTGACAATCTTGATCATTGAAGTCCTAACATAAGTTTTTGTGCATATAACTTCTAACACATTAAAAACTGTCTTACAGCATTGCAGAAAACATTGTACTTCATAAGACATAAGCTTGTTTCAGTTTGGCAAGATTTGCACTGAATACTGAATGAAACAGCTTTATCTAATAGAGAGAAAAGCTTTTGAGCAGATTTGGGCTTGATTTCACTTCATTTCAACAGAAACATTATTTCAGCATTACTGGACTCAGAAAGCTGTAAACTGACAATCTTGATCATTGAAGTCCTAACATTAGTTTTTGTGCATATAACTTCTAACACATTAAAAACTGTCTTACAGCATTGCAGAAAACATTGTACTTCATAAGACATAAGCTTGTTTCAGTTTGGCAAGATTTGCACTGAATACTGAATGAAACAGCTTTATCTAATAGAGAGAAAAGCTTTTGAGCAGATTTGGGCTTGATTTCACTTCATTTCAACAGAAACACTATTTCAGCATTACTGGACTCAGAAAGCTGTAAACTGACAATCTTGATCATTGAAGTCCTAACATAAGTTTTTGTGCATATAACTTCTAACACATTAAAAGCTGTCTTACAGCATTGCAGAAAACATTTTACTTCATAAGACATAAGCTTGTTTCAGTTTGGCAAGATTTGCACTGAATACTGAATGAAACAGCTTTATCTAATAGAGAGAAAAGCTTTTGAGCAGATTTGGGCTTGATTTCACTTCATTTCAACAGAAACACTATTTCAGCATTACTGGACTCAGAAAGCTGTAAACTGACAATCTTGATCATTGAAGTCCTTACATTAGTTTTTGTGCATATAACTTCTAACACATTAAAAACTGTCTTACAGCATTGCAGAAAACATTGTACTTCATAAGACATAAGCTTGTTTCAGTTTGGCAAGATTTGCACTGAATACTGAATGAAACAGCTTTATCTAATAGAGAGAAAAGCTTTTGAGCAGATTTGGGCTTGATTTCACTTCATTTCAACAGAAACACTATTTCAGCATTACTGGACTCAGAAAGCTGTAAACTGACAATCTTGATCATTGAAGTCCTAACATAAGTTTTTGTGCATATAACTTCTAACACATTAAAAACTGTCTTACAGCATTGCAGAAAACATTGTACTTCATAAGACATAAGCTTGTTTCAGTTTGGCAAGATTTGCACTGAATACTGAATGAAACAGCTTTATCTAATAGAGAGAAAAGCTTTTGAGCAGATTTGGGCTTGATTTCACTTCATTTCAACAGAAACACTATTTCAGCATTACTGGACTCAGAAAGCTGTAAACTGACAATCTTGATCATTGAAGTCCTAACATTAGTTTTTGTGCATATAAATTCTAACACATTAAAAACTGTCTTACAGCATTGCAGAAAACATTGTACTTCATAAGACATAAGCTTGTTTCAGTTTGGCAAGATTTGCACTGAATACTGAATGAAACAGCTTTATCTAATAGAGAGAAAAGCTTTTGAGCAGATTTGGGCTTGATTTCACTTCATTTCAACAGAAACACTATTTCAGCATTACTGGACTCAGAAAGCTGTAAACTGACAATCTTGATCATTGAAGTCCTAACATAAGTTTTTGTGCATATAACTTCTAACACATTAAAAACTGTCTTACAGCATTGCAGAAAACATTGTACTTCATAAGGCATAAGCTTGTTTCAGTTTGGCAAGATTTGCACTGAATATTGAATGAAAAAGCTTTCTCTAATAGAGAGAAAAGCTTTTGAGCAGATTTGGGCTTGATTTCACTTCATTTCAACAGAAACACTATTTCAACATTACTGGACACAGAAAGCTGTAAACTGACAATCTTGATCATTGAAGTCCTAACATAAGTTTTTGTGCATATAACTTCTAACACATTAAAAACTGTCTTACAGCATTGCAGAAAACATTGTACTGCATAAGACATAAGCTTGTTTCAGTTTGGCAAGATTTGCACTGAATACTGAATGAAACAGCTTTATCTAATAGAGAGAAAAGCTTTTGAGCAGATTTGGGCTTGATTTCACTTCATTTCAACAGAAACACTATTTCAGCATTACTGGACTCAGAAAGCTGTAAACTGACAATCTTGATCATTGAAGTCCTAACATTAGTTTTTGTGCATATAACTTCTAACACATTAAAAACTGTCTTACAGCATTGCAGAAAACATTGTACTTCATAAGACATAAGCTTGTTTCAGTTTGGCAAGATTTGAACTGAATACTGAATGAAACAGCTTTATCTAATAGAGAGAAAAGCTTTTGAGCAGATTTGGGCTTGATTTCACTTCATTTCAACAGAAACACTATTTCAGCATTACTGGACTCAGAAAGCTGTAAACTGACAATCTTGATCATTGAAGTCCTAACATAAGTTTTTGTGCATATAACTTCTAACACATTAAAAACTGTCTTACAGCATTGCAGAAAACATTGTACTTCATAAGGCATAAGCTTGTTTCAGTTTGGCAAGATTTGCACTGAATATTGAATGAAACAGCTTTCTCTAATAGAGAGAAAAGCTTTTGAGCAGATTTCGGCTTGATTTCACTTCATTTGAACAGAAACACTATTTCAACATTACTTGACTCAGAAAGCTGTAAACTGACAATCTTGATCATTGCAGTCCTAACATTAGTTTTTGTGCATATAACTTCTAACACATTAAAAACTGTCTTACAGCATTGCAGAAAACATTGTACTTCATAAGGCATAAGCTTGTTTCAGTTTGGCAAGATTTGCACTGAATATTGAATGAAACAGCTTTCTCTAATAGAGAGAAAAGCTTTTGAGCAGATTTGGGCTTGATTTCACTTCATTTGAACAGAAACACTATTTCAACATTACTGGACACAGAAAGCTGTAAACTGACAATCTTGATCATTGCAGTCCTAACATTAGTTTTTGTGTATATAACTTCTAACACATTAAAAACTGTCTTACAGCATTGCAGAAAACATTTTATTTCATAAGACATAAGCATGTTTCAGTTTGGCAAGATTTGCACTGAATACTGAATGAAACAGCTTTCTCTAATAGAGAGAAAAGCTTTTGAGCAGATTTGGGCTTGATTTCACTTCATTTGAACAGAAACACTATTTCAGCATTACTGGACTCAGAAAGCTGTAAACTGACAATCTTGATCATTGAAGTCCTAACATTAGTTTTTGTGCATATAACTTCTAACACATTAAAAACTGTCTTACAGCATTGCAGAAAACATTGTACTTCATAAGGCATAAGCTTGTTTCAGTTTGGCAAGATTTGCACTGAATACTGAATGAAACAGCTTTATCTAATAGAGAGAAAAGCTTTTGAGCAGATTTGGGCTTGATTTCACTTCATTTCAACAGAAACACTATTTCAGTATTACTGGACTCAGAAAGCTGTAAACTGACAATCTTGATCATTGAAGTCCTAACATAAGTTTTTGTGCATATAACTTCTAACACATTAAAAACTGTCTTACAGCATTGCAGAAAACATTGTACTGCATAAGACATAAGCTTGTTTCAGTTTGGCAAGATTTGCACTGAATACTGAATGAAACAGCTTTATCTAATAGAGAGAAAAGCTTTTGAGCAGATTTGGGCTTGATTTCACTTCATTTCAACAGAAACACTATTTCAGCATTACTGGACTCAGAAAGCTGTAAACTGACAATCTTGATCATTGAAGTCCTAACATTAGTTTTTGTGCATATAACTTCTAACACATTAAAAACTGTCTTACAGCATTGCAGAAAACATTGTACTTCATAAGACATAAGCTTGTTTCAGTTTGGCAAGATTTGAACTGAATACTGAATGAAACAGCTTTATCTAATAGAGAGAAAAGCTTTTGAGCAGATTTGGGCTTGATTTCACTTCATTTCAACAGAAACACTATTTCAGCATTACTGGACTCAGAAAGCTGTAAACTGACAATCTTGATCATTGAAGTCCTAACATAAGTTTTTGTGCATATAACTTCTAACACATTAAAAACTGTCTTACAGCATTGCAGAAAACATTGTACTTCATAAGGCATAAGCTTGTTTCAGTTTGGCAAGATTTGCACTGAATATTGAATGAAACAGCTTTCTCTAATAGAGAGAAAAGCTTTTGAGCAGATTTCGGCTTGATTTCACTTCATTTGAACAGAAACACTATTTCAACATTACTTGACTCAGAAAGCTGTAAACTGACAATCTTGATCATTGCAGTCCTAACATTAGTTTTTGTGCATATAACTTCTAACACATTAAAAACTGTCTTACAGCATTGCAGAAAACATTGTACTTCATAAGGCATAAGCTTGTTTCAGTTTGGCAAGATTTGCACTGAATATTGAATGAAACAGCTTTCTCTAATAGAGAGAAAAGCTTTTGAGCAGATTTGGGCTTGATTTCACTTCATTTGAACAGAAACACTATTTCAACATTACTGGACACAGAAAGCTGTAAACTGACAATCTTGATCATTGCAGTCCTAACATTAGTTTTTGTGTATATAACTTCTAACACATTAAAAACTGTCTTACAGCATTGCAGAAAACATTTTATTTCATAAGACATAAGCATGTTTCAGTTTGGCAAGATTTGCACTGAATACTGAATGAAACAGCTTTCTCTAATAGAGAGAAAAGCTTTTGAGCAGATTTGGGCTTGATTTCACTTCATTTGAACAGAAACACTATTTCAGCATTACTGGACTCAGAAAGCTGTAAACTGACAATCTTGATCATTGAAGTCCTAACATTAGTTTTTGTGCATATAACTTCTAACACATTAAAAACTGTCTTACAGCATTGCAGAAAACATTGTACTTCATAAGGCATAAGCTTGTTTCAGTTTGGCAAGATTTGCACTGAATACTGAATGAAACAGCTTTATCTAATAGAGAGAAAAGCTTTTGAGCAGATTTGGGCTTGATTTCACTTCATTTCAACAGAAACACTATTTCAGTATTACTGGACTCAGAAAGCTGTAAACTGACAATCTTGATCATTGAAGTCCTAACATAAGTTTTTGTGCATATAACTTCTAACACATTAAAAGCTGTCTTACAGCATTGCAGAAAACATTGTACTTCATAAGGCATAAGCTTGTTTCAGTTTGGCAAGATTTGCACTGAATACTGAATGAAACAGCTTTATCTAATAGAGAGAAAAGCTTTTGAGCAGATTTGGGCTTGATTTCACTTCATTTGAACAGAAACACTATTTCAGCATTACTGGACTCAGAAAGCTGTAAACTGACAATCTTGATCATTGAAGTCCTAACATTAGTTTTTGTGCATATAACTTCTAACACATTAAAAACTGTCTTACAGCATTGCAGAAAACATTGTACTTCATAAGACATAAGCTTGTTTCAGTTTGGCAAGATTTGCACTGAATACTGAATGAAACAGCTTTATCTAATAGAGAGAAAAGCTTTTGAGCAGATTTGGGCTTGATTTCACTTCATTTCAACAGAAACACTATTTCAGCATTACTGGACTCAGAAAGCTGTAAACTGACAATCTTGATCATTGAAGTCCTAACATAAGTTTTTGTGCATATTACTTCTAACACATTAAAAACTGTCTTACAGCATTGCAGAAAACATTGTACTTCATAAGACATAAGCTTGTTTCAGTTTGGCAAGATTTGCACTGAATACTGAATGAAACAGCTTTATCTAATAGATAGAAAAGCTTTTGAGCAGATTTGGGCTTGATTTCACTTCATTTCAACAGAAACACTATTTCAGCATTACTGGACTCAGAAAGCTGTAAACTGACAATCTTGATCATTGAAGTCCTAACATTAGTTTTTGTGCATATAACTTCTAACACATTAAAAACTGTCTTACAGCATTGCAGAAAACATTGTACTTCATAAGACATAAGCTTGTTTCAGTTTGGCAAGATTTGCACTGAATACTGAATGAAACAGCTTTATCTAATAGAGAGAAAAGCTTTTGAGCAGATTTGGGCTTGATTTCACTTCATTTCAACAGAAACACTATTTCAGCATTACTTGACTCAGAAAGCTGTAAACTGACAATCTTGATCATTGAAGTCCTAACATTAGTTTTTGTGCATATAACTTCTAACACATTAAAAACTGTCTTACAGCATTGCAGAAAACATTGTACTTCATAAGGCATAAGCTTGTTTCAGTTTGGCAAGATTTGCACTGAATACTGAATGAAACAGCTTTATCTAATAGAGAGAAAAGCTTTTGAGCAGATTTGGGCTTGATTTCACTTCATTTCAACAGAAACACTATTTCAGCATTACTGGACTCAGAAAGCTGTAAACTGACAATCTTGATCATTGAAGTCCTAACATAAGTTTTTGTGCATATAACTTCTAACACATTAAAAGCTGTCTTACAGCATTGCAGAAAACATTGTACTTCATAAGACATAAGCTTGTTTCAGTTTGGCAAGATTTGCACTGAATACTGAATGAAACAGCTTTATCTAATAGAGAGAAAAGCTTTTGAGCAGATTTGGGCTTGATTTCACTTCATTTCAACAGAAACACTATTTCAGCATTACTGGACTCAGAAAGCTGTAAACTGACAATCTTGATCATTGAAGTCCTAACATTAGTTTTTGTGCATATAACTTCTAACACATTAAAAACTGTCTTACAGCATTGCAGAAAACATTGTACTTCATAAGACATAAGCTTGTTTCAGTTTGGCAAGAGTTGCACTGAATACTGAATGAAACAGCTTTATCTAATAGAGAGAAAAGCTTTTGAGCAGATTTGGGCTTGATTTCACTTCATTTCAACAGAAACACTATTTCAGCATTACTGGACTCAGAAAGCTGTAAACTGACAATCTTGATCATTGAAGTCCTAACATAAGTTTTTGTGCATATAACTTCTAACACATTAAAAGCTGTCTTACAGCATTGCAGAAAACATTGTACTTCATAAGACATAAGCTTGTTTCAGTTTGGCAAGATTTGCACTGAATACTGAATGAAACAGCTTTATCTAATAGAGAGAAAAGCTTTTGAGCAGATTTGGGCTTGATTTCACTTCATTTCAACAGAAACACTATTTCAGCATTACTGGACTCAGAAAGCTGTAAACTGACAATCTTGATCATTGAAGTCCTAACATTAGTTTTTGTGCATATAACTTCTAACACATTAAAAACTGTCTTACAGCATTGCAGAAAACATTGTACTTCATAAGACATAAGCTTGTTTCAGTTTGGCAAGATTTGCACTGAATACTGAATGAAACAGCTTTATCTAATAGAGAGAAAAGCTTTTGAGCAGATTTGGGCTTGATTTCACTTCATTTCAACAGAAACACTATTTCAGCATTACTGGACTCAGAAAGCTGTAAACTGACAATCTTGATCATTGAAGTCCTAACATAAGTTTTTGTGCATATAACTTCTAACACATTAAAAACTGTCTTACAGCATTGCAGAAAACATTGTACTTCATAAGGCATAAGCTTGTTTCAGTTTGGCAAGATTTGCACTGAATATTGAATGAAACAGCTTTCTCTAATAGAGAGAAAAGCTTTTGAGCAGATTTGGGCTTGATTTCACTTCATTTGAACAGAAACACTATTTCAACATTACTGGACTCAGAAAGCTGTAAACTGACAATCTTGATCATTGCAGTCCTAACATTAGTTTTTGTGCATATAACTTCTAACACATTAAAAACTGTCTTACAGCATTGCAGAAAACATTGTACTTCATAAGGCATAAGCTTGTTTCAGTTTGGCAAGATTTGCACTGAATATTGAATGAAACAGCTTTCTCTAATAGAGAGAAAAGCTTTTGAGCAGATTTGGGCTTGATTTCACTTCATTTGAACAGAAACACTATTTCAACATTACTGGACACAGAAAGCTGTAAACTGACAATCTTGATCATTGCAGTCCTAACATTAGTTTTTGTGTATATAACTTCTAACACATTAAAAACTGTCTTACAGCATTGCAGAAAACATTTTATTTCATAAGACATAAGCATGTTTCAGTTTGGCAAGATTTGCACTGAATACTGAATGAAACAGCTTTCTCTAATAGAGAGAAAAGCTTTTGAGCAGATTTGGGCTTGATTTCACTTCATTTGAACAGAAACACTATTTCAGCATTACTGGACTCAGAAAGCTGTAAACTGACAATCTTGATCATTGAAGTCCTAACATTAGTTTTTGTGCATATAACTTCTAACACATTAAAAACTGTCTTACAGCATTGCAGAAAACATTGTACTTCATAAGGCATAAGCTTGTTTCAGTTTGGCAAGATTTGCACTGAATACTGAATGAAACAGCTTTATCTAATAGAGAGAAAAGCTTTTGAGCAGATTTGGGCTTGATTTCACTTCATTTCAACAGAAACACTATTTCAGTATTACTGGACTCAGAAAGCTGTAAACTGACAATCTTGATCATTGAAGTCCTAACATAAGTTTTTGTGCATATAACTTCTAACACATTAAAAGCTGTCTTACAGCATTGCAGAAAACATTGTACTTCATAAGGCATAAGCTTGTTTCAGTTTGGCAAGATTTGCACTGAATACTGAATGAAACAGCTTTATCTAATAGAGAGAAAAGCTTTTGAGCAGATTTGGGCTTGATTTCACTTCATTTGAACAGAAACACTATTTCAGCATTACTGGACTCAGAAAGCTGTAAACTGACAATCTTGATCATTGAAGTCCTAACATTAGTTTTTGTGCATATAACTTCTAACACATTAAAAACTGTCTTACAGCATTGCAGAAAACATTGTACTTCATAAGACATAAGCTTGTTTCAGTTTGGCAAGATTTGCACTGAATACTGAATGAAACAGCTTTATCTAATAGAGAGAAAAGCTTTTGAGCAGATTTGGGCTTGATTTCACTTCATTTCAACAGAAACACTATTTCAGCATTACTGGACTCAGAAAGCTGTAAACTGACAATCTTGATCATTGAAGTCCTAACATAAGTTTTTGTGCATATTACTTCTAACACATTAAAAACTGTCTTACAGCATTGCAGAAAACATTGTACTTCATAAGACATAAGCTTGTTTCAGTTTGGCAAGATTTGCACTGAATACTGAATGAAACAGCTTTATCTAATAGATAGAAAAGCTTTTGAGCAGATTTGGGCTTGATTTCACTTCATTTCAACAGAAACACTATTTCAGCATTACTGGACTCAGAAAGCTGTAAACTGACAATCTTGATCATTGAAGTCCTAACATTAGTTTTATGTGCATATAACTTCTAACACATTAAAAACTGTCTTACAGCATTGCAGAAAACATTGTACTTCATAAGACATAAGCTTGTTTCAGTTTGGCAAGATTTGCACTGAATACTGAATGAAACAGCTTTATCTAATAGAGAGAAAAGCTTTTGAGCAGATTTGGGCTTGATTTCACTTCATTTCAACAGAAACACTATTTCAGCATTACTGGACTCAGAAAGCTGTAAACTGACAATCTTGATCATTGAAGTCCTAACATTAGTTTTTGTGCATATAACTTCTAACACATTAAAAACTGTCTTACAGCATTGCAGAAAACATTGTACTTCATAAGGCATAAGCTTGTTTCAGTTTGGCAAGATTTGCACTGAATACTGAATGAAACAGCTTTATCTAATAGAGAGAAAAGCTTTTGAGCAGATTTGGGCTTGATTTCACTTCATTTCAACAGAAACACTATTTCAGCATTACTGGACTCAGAAAGCTGTAAACTGACAATCTTGATCATTGAAGTCCTAACATAAGTTTTTGTGCATATAACTTCTAACACATTAAAAGCTGTCTTACAGCATTGCAGAAAACATTGTACTTCATAAGACATAAGCTTGTTTCAGTTTGGCAAGATTTGCACTGAATACTGAATGAAACAGCTTTATCTAATAGAGAGAAAAGCTTTTGAGCAGATTTGGGCTTGATTTCACTTCATTTCAACAGAAACACTATTTCAGCATTACTGGACTCAGAAAGCTGTAAACTGACAATCTTGATCATTGAAGTCCTAACATTAGTTTTTGTGCATATAACTTCTAACACATTAAAAACTGTCTTACAGCATTGCAGAAAACATTGTACTTCATAAGACATAAGCTTATTTCAGTTTGGCAAGATTTGCACTGAATACTGAATGAAACAGCTTTATCTAATAGAGAGAAAAGCTTTTGAGCAGATTTGGGCTTGATTTCACTTCATTTCAACAGAAACACTATTTCAGCATTACTGGACTCAGAAAGCTGTAAACTGACAATCTTGATCATTGAAGTCCTAACATAAGTTTTTGTGCATATAACTTCTAACACATTAAAAACTGTCTTACAGCATTGCAGAAAACATTGTACTTCATAAGGCATAAGCTTGTTTCAGTTTGGCAAGATTTGCACTGAATATTGAATGAAACAGCTTTCTCTAATAGAGAGAAAAGCTTTTGAGCAGATTTGGGCTTGATTTCACTTCATTTGAACAGAAACACTATTTCAACATTACTGGACTCAGAAAGCTGTAAACTGACAATCTTGATCATTGAAGTCCTAACATTAGTTTTTGTGCATATAACTTCTAACACATTAAAAACTGTCTTACAGCATTGCAGAAAACATTGTACTTCATAAGGCATAAGCTTGTTTCAGTTTGGCAAGATTTGCACTGAATACTGAATGAAACAGCTTTATCTAATAGAGAGAAAAGCTTTTGAGCAGATTTGGGCTTGATTTCACTTCATTTGAACAGAAACACTATTTCAACATTACTGGACACAGAAAGCTGTAAACTGACAATCTTGATCATTGCAGTCCTAACATTAGTTTTTGTGTATATAACTTCTAACACATTAAAAACTGTCTTACAGCATTGCAGAAAACATTTTATTTCATAAGACATAAGCATGTTTCAGTTTGGCAAGATTTGCACTGAATACTGAATGAAACAGCTTTCTCTAATAGAGAGAAAAGCTTTTGAGCAGATTTGGGCTTGATTTCACTTCATTTGAACAGAAACACTATTTCAGCATTACTGGACTCAGAAAGCTGTAAACTGACAATCTTGATCATTGAAGTCCTAACATTAGTTTTTGTGCATATAACTTCTAACACATTAAAAACTGTCTTACAGCATTGCAGAAAACATTGTACTTCATAAGACATAAGCTTGTTTCAGTTTGGCAAGATTTGCACTGAATACTGAATGAAACAGCTTTATCTAATAGAGAGAAAAGCTTTTGAGCAGATTTGGGCTTGATTTCACTTCATTTCAACAGAAACACTATTTCAGCATTACTGGACTCAGAAAGCTGTAAACTGACAATCTTGATCATTGAAGTCCTAACATTAGTTTTTGTGCATATAACTTCTAACACATTAAAAACTGTCTTACAGCATTGCAGAAAACATTGTACTTCATAAGACATAAGCTTGTTTCAGTTTGGCAAGATTTGCACTGAATACTGAATGAAACAGCTTTATCTAATAGAGAGAAAAGCTTTTGAGCAGATTTGGGCTTGATTTCACTTCATTTCAACAGAAACACTATTTCAGCATTACTGGACTCAGAAAGCTGTAAACTGACAATCTTGATCATTGAAGTCCTAACATTAGTTTTTGTGCATATAACTTCTAACACATTAAAAACTGTCTTACAGCATTGCAGAAAACATTGTACTTCATAAGACATAAGCTTGTTTCAGTTTGGCAAGATTTGCACTGAATACTGAATGAAACAGCTTTATCTAATAGAGAGAAAAGCTTTTGAGCAGATTTGGGCTTGATTTCACTTCATTTCAACAGAAACACTATTTCAGCATTACTGGACTCAGAAAGCTGTAAACTGACAATCTTGATCATTGAAGTCCTAACATAAGTTTTTGTGCATATAACTTCTAACACATTAAAAACTGTCTTACAGCATTGCAGAAAACATTGTACTTCATAAGGCATAAGCTTGTTTCAGTTTGGCAAGATTTGCACTGAATACTGAATGAAACAGCTTTATCTAATAGAGAGAAAAGCTTTTGAGCAGATTTGGGCTTGATTTCACTTCATTTCAACAGAAACACTATTTCAGCATTACTGGACTCAGAAAGCTGTAAACTGACAATCTTGATCATTGAAGTCCTAACATAAGTTTTTGTGCATATTACTTCTAACACATTAAAAACTGTCTTACAGCATTGCAGAAAACATTGTACTTCATAAGACATAAGCTTGTTTCAGTTTGGCAAGATTTGCACTGAATACTGAATGAAACAGCTTTATCTAATAGATAGAAAAGCTTTTGAGCAGATTTGGGCTTGATTTCACTTCATTTCAACAGAAACACTATTTCAGCATTACTGGACTCAGAAAGCTGTAAACTGACAATCTTGATCATTGAAGTCCTAACATTAGTTTTATGTGCATATAACTTCTAACACATTAAAAACTGTCTTACAGCATTGCAGAAAACATTGTACTTCATAAGACATAAGCTTGTTTCAGTTTGGCAAGATTTGCACTGAATACTGAATGAAACAGCTTTATCTAATAGAGAGAAAAGCTTTTGAGCAGATTTGGGCTTGATTTCACTTCATTTCAACAGAAACACTATTTCAGCATTACTGGACTCAGAAAGCTGTAAACTGACAATCTTGATCATTGAAGTCCTAACATTAGTTTTTGTGCATATAACTTCTAACACATTAAAAACTGTCTTACAGCATTGCAGAAAACATTGTACTTCATAAGGCATAAGCTTGTTTCAGTTTGGCAAGATTTGCACTGAATACTGAATGAAACAGCTTTATCTAATAGAGAGAAAAGCTTTTGAGCAGATTTGGGCTTGATTTCACTTCATTTCAACAGAAACACTATTTCAGCATTACTGGACTCAGAAAGCTGTAAACTGACAATCTTGATCATTGAAGTCCTAACATAAGTTTTTGTGCATATAACTTCTAACACATTAAAAGCTGTCTTACAGCATTGCAGAAAACATTGTACTTCATAAGACATAAGCTTGTTTCAGTTTGGCAAGATTTGCACTGAATACTGAATGAAACAGCTTTATCTAATAGAGAGAAAAGCTTTTGAGCAGATTTGGGCTTGATTTCACTTCATTTCAACAGAAACACTATTTCAGCATTACTGGACTCAGAAAGCTGTAAACTGACAATCTTGATCATTGAAGTCCTAACATTAGTTTTTGTGCATATAACTTCTAACACATTAAAAACTGTCTTACAGCATTGCAGAAAACATTGTACTTCATAAGACATAAGCTTATTTCAGTTTGGCAAGATTTGCACTGAATACTGAATGAAACAGCTTTATCTAATAGAGAGAAAAGCTTTTGAGCAGATTTGGGCTTGATTTCACTTCATTTCAACAGAAACACTATTTCAGCATTACTGGACTCAGAAAGCTGTAAACTGACAATCTTGATCATTGAAGTCCTAACATAAGTTTTTGTGCATATAACTTCTAACACATTAAAAACTGTCTTACAGCATTGCAGAAAACATTGTACTTCATAAGGCATAAGCTTGTTTCAGTTTGGCAAGATTTGCACTGAATATTGAATGAAACAGCTTTCTCTAATAGAGAGAAAAGCTTTTGAGCAGATTTGGGCTTGATTTCACTTCATTTGAACAGAAACACTATTTCAACATTACTGGACTCAGAAAGCTGTAAACTGACAATCTTGATCATTGAAGTCCTAACATTAGTTTTTGTGCATATAACTTCTAACACATTAAAAACTGTCTTACAGCATTGCAGAAAACATTGTACTTCATAAGGCATAAGCTTGTTTCAGTTTGGCAAGATTTGCACTGAATACTGAATGAAACAGCTTTATCTAATAGAGAGAAAAGCTTTTGAGCAGATTTGGGCTTGATTTCACTTCATTTGAACAGAAACACTATTTCAACATTACTGGACACAGAAAGCTGTAAACTGACAATCTTGATCATTGCAGTCCTAACATTAGTTTTTGTGTATATAACTTCTAACACATTAAAAACTGTCTTACAGCATTGCAGAAAACATTTTATTTCATAAGACATAAGCATGTTTCAGTTTGGCAAGATTTGCACTGAATACTGAATGAAACAGCTTTCTCTAATAGAGAGAAAAGCTTTTGAGCAGATTTGGGCTTGATTTCACTTCATTTGAACAGAAACACTATTTCAGCATTACTGGACTCAGAAAGCTGTAAACTGACAATCTTGATCATTGAAGTCCTAACATTAGTTTTTGTGCATATAACTTCTAACACATTAAAAACTGTCTTACAGCATTGCAGAAAACATTGTACTTCATAAGGCATAAGCTTGTTTCAGTTTGGCAAGATTTGCACTGAATACTGAATGAAACAGCTTTATCTAATAGAGAGAAAAGCTTTTGAGCAGATTTGGGCTTGATTTCACTTCATTTCAACAGAAACACTATTTCAGCATTACTGGACTCAGAAAGCTGTAAACTGACAATCTTGATCATTGAAGTCCTAACATAAGTTTTTGTGCATATAACTTCTAACACATTAAAAGCTGTCTTACAGCATTGCAGAAAACATTGTACTTCATAAGACATAAGCTTGTTTCAGTTTGGCAAGATTTGCACTGAATACTGAATGAAACAGCTTTATCTAATAGAGAGAAAAGCTTTTGAGCAGATTTGGGCTTGATTTCACTTCATTTCAACAGAAAAACTATTTCAGCATTACTGGACTCAGAAAGCTGTAAACTGACAATCTTGATCATTGAAGTCCTAACATAAGTTTTTGTGCATATTACTTCTAACACATTAAAAACTGTCTTACAGCATTGCAGAAAACATTGTACTTCATAAGACATAAGCTTGTTTCAGTTTGGCAAGATTTGCACTGAATATTGAATGAAACAGCTTTCTCTAATAGAGAGAAAAGCTTTTGAGCAGATTTGGGCTTGATTTCACTTCATTTCAACAGAAACAGTATTTCAGCATTACTGGACTCAGAAAGCTGTAAACTGACAACCTTGATCATTGAAGTCCTAACATTAGTTTTTGTGCATATAACTTCTAACACATTAAAAACTGTCTTACAGCATTGCAGAAAACATTGTACTTCATAAGACATAAGCTTGTTTCAGTTTGGCAAGATTTGCACTGAATACTGAATGAAACAGCTTTATCTAATAGAGAGAAAAGCTTTTGAGCAGATTTGGGCTTGATTTCACTTCATTTCAACAGAAACACTATTTCAGCATTACTGGACTCAGAAAGCTGTAAACTGACAATCTTGATCATTGAAGTCCTAACATTAGTTTTTGTGCATATAACTTCTAACACATTAAAAACTGTCTTACAGCATTGCAGAAAACATTGTACTTCATAAGACATAAGCTTGTTTCAGTTTGGCAAGATTTGCACTGAATACTGAATGAAACAGCTTTATCTAATAGAGAGAAAAGCTTTTGAGCAGATTTGGGCTTGATTTCACTTCATTTCAACAGAAACACTATTTCAGCATTACTGGACTCAGAAAGCTGTAAACTGACAATCTTGATCATTGAAGTCCTAACATAAGTTTTTGTGCATATAACTTCTAACACATTAAAAACTGTCTTACAGCATTGCAGAAAACATTGTACTTCATAAGGCATAAGCTTGTTTCAGTTTGGCAAGATTTGCACTGAATATTGAATGAAACAGCTTTCTCTAATAGAGAGAAAAGCTTTTGAGCAGATTTGGGCTTGATTTCACTTCATTTCAACAGAAACACTATTTCAGCATTACTGGACTCAGAAAGCTGTAAACTGACAATCTTGATCATTGAAGTCCTAACATTAGTTTTTGTGCATATTACTTCTAACACATTAAAAACTGTCTTACAGCATTGCAGAAAACATTGTACTTCATAAGACATAAGCTTTTGTTTCAGTTTGGCAAGATTTGCACTGAATACTGAATGAAACAGCTTTATCTAATAGAGAGAAAAGCTTTTGAGCAGATTTGGGCTTGATTTCACTTCATTTCAACAGAAACACTATTTCAGCATTACTGGACTCAGAAAGCTGTAAACTGACAATCTTGATCATTGAAGTCCTAACATTAGTTTTTGTGCATATAACTTCTAACACATTAAAAACTGTCTTACAGCATTGCAGAAAACATTGTACTTCATAAGACATAAGCTTGTTTCAGTTTCGCAAGATTTGCACTGAATACTGAATGAAACAGCTTTAGAGAGAAAAGCTTTTGAGCAGATTTGGGCTTGATTTCACTTCATTTCAACAGAAACACTATTTCAGCATTACTGGACTCAGAAAGCTGTAAACTGACAATCTTGATCATTGAAGTCCTAACATTAGTTTTTGTGCATATAACTTCTAACACATTAAAAACTGTCTTACAGCATTGCAGAAAACATTGTACTTCATAAGGCATAAGCTTGTTTCAGTTTGGCAAGATTTGCACTGAATACTGAATGAAACAGCTTTATCTAATAGAGAGAAAAGCTTTTGAGCAGATTTGGGCTTGATTTCACTTCATTTCAACAGAAACACTATTTCAGCATTACTGGACTCAGAAAGCTGTAAACTGACAATCTTGATCATTGAAGTCCTAACATAAGTTTTTGTGCATATAACTTCTAACACATTAAAAGCTGTCTTACAGCATTGCAGAAAACATTGTACTTCATAAGACATAAGCTTGTTTCAGTTTGGCAAGATTTGCACTGAATACTGAATGAAACAGCTTTATCTAATAGAGAGAAAAGCTTTTGAGCAGATTTGGGCTTGATTTCACTTCATTTCAACAGAAACACTATTTCAGCATTACTGGACTCAGAAAGCTGTAAACTGACAATCTTGATCATTGAAGTCCTAACATAAGTTTTTGTGCATATTACTTCTAACACATTAAAAACTGTCTTACAGCATTGCAGAAAACATTGTACTTCATAAGACATAAGCTTGTTTCAGTTTGGCAAGATTTGCACTGAATACTGAATGAAACAGCTTTATCTAATAGAGAGAAAAGCTTTTGAGCAGATTTGGGCTTGATTTCACTTCATTTCAACAGAAACAGTATTTCAGCATTACTGGACTCAGAAAGCTGTAAACTGACAATCTTGATCATTGAAGTCCTAACATTAGTTTTTGTGCATATAACTTCTAACACATTAAAAACTGTCTTACAGCATTGCAGAAAACATTGTACTTCATAAGACATAAGCTTGTTTCAGTTTGGCAAGATTTGCACTGAATACTGAATGAAACAGCTTTATCTAATAGAGAGAAAAGCTTTTGAGCAGATTTGGGCTTGATTTCACTTCATTTCAACAGAAACACTATTTCAGCATTACTGGACTCAGAAAGCTGTAAACTGAAAATCTTGATCATTGAAGTCCTAACATTAGTTTTTGTGCATATAACTTCTAACACATTAAAAACTGTCTTACAGCATTGCAGAAAACATTGTACTTCATAAGACATAAGCTTGTTTCAGTTTGGCAAGATTTGCACTGAATACTGAATGAAACAGCTTTATCTAATAGAGAGAAAAGCTTTTGAGCAGATTTGGGCTTGATTTCACTTCATTTCAACAGAAACACTATTTCAGCATTACTGGACTCAGAAAGCTGTAAACTGACAATCTTGATCATTGAAGTCCTAACATAAGTTTTTGTGCATATAACTTCTAACACATTAAAAACTGTCTTACAGCATTGCAGAAAACATTGTACTTCATAAGGCATAAGCTTGTTTCAGTTTGGCAAGATTTGCACTGAATATTGAATGAAACAGCTTTCTCTAATAGAGAGAAAAGCTTTTGAGCAGATTTGGGCTTGATTTCACTTCATTTGAACAGAAACACTATTTCAACATTACTGGACTCAGAAAGCTGTAAACTGACAATCTTGATCATTGCAGTCCTAACATTAGTTTTTGTGCATATAACTTCTTACACATTAAAAACTGTCTTACAGCATTGCAGAAAACATTGTACTTCATAAGGCATAAGCTTGTTTCAGTTTGGCAAGATTTGCACTGAATATTGAATGAAACAGCTTTCTCTAATAGAGAGAAAAGCTTTTGAGCAGATTTGGGCTTGATTTCACTTCATTTGAACAGAAACACTATTTCAGCATTACTTGACTCAGAAAGCTGTAAACTGACAATCTTGATCATTGAAGTCCTAACATTAGTTTTTGTGCATATAACTTCTAACACATTAAAAACTGTCTTACAGCATTGCAGAAAACATTGTACTTCATAAGGCATAAGCTTGTTTCAGTTTGGCAAGATTTGCACTGAATACTGAATGAAACAGCTTTATCTAATAGAGAGAAAAGCTTTTGAGCAGATTTGGGCTTGATTTCACTTCATTTCAACAGAAACACTATTTCAGCATTACTGGACTCAGAAAGCTGTAAACTGACAATCTTGATCATTGAAGTCCTAACATAAGTTGTTGTGCATATAACTTCTAACACATTAAAAGCTGTCTTACAGCATTGCAGAAAACATTGTACTTCATAAGGCATAAGCTTGTTTCAGTTTGGCAAGATTTGCACTGAATACTGAATGAAACAGCTTTATCTAATAGAGAGAAAAGCTTTTGAGCAGATTTGGGCTTGATTTCACTTCATTTCAACAGAAACAGTATTTCAGCATTACTGGACTCAGAAAGCTGTAAACTGACAATCTTGATCATTGAAGTCCTAACATTAGTTTTTGTGCATATAACTTCTAACACATTAAAAACTGTCTTACAGCATTGCAGAAAACATTGTACTTCATAAGACATAAGCTTGTTTCAGTTTGGCAAGATTTGCACTGAATACTGAATGAAACAGCTTTATCTAATAGAGAGAAAAGCTTTTGAGCAGATTTGGGCTTGATTTCACTTCATTTCAACAGAAACACTATTTCAGCATTACTGGACTCAGAAAGCTGTAAACTGAAAATCTTGATCATTGAAGTCCTAACATTAGTTTTTGTGCATATAACTTCTAACACATTAAAAACTGTCTTACAGCATTGCAGAAAACATTGTACTTCATAAGACATAAGCTTGTTTCAGTTTGGCAAGATTTGCACTGAATACTGAATGAAACAGCTTTATCTAATAGAGAGAAAAGCTTTTGAGCAGATTTGGGCTTGATTTCACTTCATTTCAACAGAAACACTATTTCAGCATTACTGGACTCAGAAAGCTGTAAACTGACAATCTTGATCATTGAAGTCCTAACATAAGTTTTTGTGCATATAACTTCTAACACATTAAAAACTGTCTTACAGCATTGCAGAAAACATTGTACTTCATAAGGCATAAGCTTGTTTCAGTTTGGCAAGATTTGCACTGAATATTGAATGAAACAGCTTTCTCTAATAGAGAGAAAAGCTTTTGAGCAGATTTGGGCTTGATTTCACTTCATTTGAACAGAAACACTATTTCAACATTACTGGACTCAGAAAGCTGTAAACTGACAATCTTGATCATTGCAGTCCTAACATTAGTTTTTGTGCATATAACTTCTTACACATTAAAAACTGTCTTACAGCATTGCAGAAAACATTGTACTTCATAAGGCATAAGCTTGTTTCAGTTTGGCAAGATTTGCACTGAATATTGAATGAAACAGCTTTCTCTAATAGTGAGAAAAGCTTTTGAGCAGATTTGGGCTTGATTTCACTTCATTTGAACAGAAACACTATTTCAACATTACTGGACTCAGAAAGCTGTAAACTGACAATCTTGATCATTGCAGTCCTAACATTAGTTTTTGTGTATATAACTTCTAACACATTAAAAACTGTCTTACAGCATTGCAGAAAACATTTTATTTCAGAAGACATAAGCAAGTTTCAGTTTGGCAAGATTTGCACTGAATACTGAATGAAACAGCTTTCTCTAATAGAGAGAAAAGCTTTTGAGCAGATTTGGGCTTGATTTCACTTCATTTCAACAGAAACACTATTTCAACATTACTGGACTCAGAAAGCTGTAAACTGACAATCTTGATCATTGCAGTCCTAACATTAGTTTTTGTGCATATAACTTCTAACACATTAAAAACTGTCTTACAGCATTGCAGAAAACATTGTACTTCATAAGGCATAAGCTTGTTTCAGTTTGGCAAGATTTGCACTGAATATTGAATGAAACAGCTTTCTCTAATAGAGAGAAAAGCTTTTGAGCAGATTTGGGCTTGATTTCACTTCATTTGAACAGAAACACTATTTCAACATTACTGGACACAGAAAGCTGTAAACTGACAATCTTGATCATTGCAGTCCTAACATTAGTTTTTGTGTATATAACTTCTAACACATTAAAAACTGTCTTACAGCATTGCAGAAAACATTTTATTTCATAAGACATAAGCTTGTTTCAGTTTGGCAAGATTTGCACTGAATACTGAATGAAACAGCTTTCTCTAATAGAGAGAAAAGCTTTTGAGCAGATTTGGGCTTGATTTCACTTCATTTGAACAGAAACACTATTTCAGCATTACTTGACTCAGAAAGCTGTAAACTGACAATCTTGATCATTGAAGTCCTAACATTAGTTTTTGTGCATATAACTTCTAACACATTAAAAACTGTCTTACAGCATTGCAGAAAACATTGTACTTCATAAGGCATAAGCTTGTTTCAGTTTGGCAAGATTTGCACTGAATACTGAATGAAACAGCTTTATCTAATAGAGAGAAAAGCTTTTGAGCAGATTTGGGCTTGATTTCACTTCATTTCAACAGAAACACTATTTCAGCATTACTGGACTCAGAAAGCTGTAAACTGACAATCTTGATCATTGAAGTCCTAACATAAGTTGTTGTGCATATAACTTCTAACACATTAAAAGCTGTCTTACAGCATTGCAGAAAACATTGTACTTCATAAGGCATAAGCTTGTTTCAGTTTGGCAAGATTTGCACTGAATACTGAATGAAACAGCTTTATCTAATAGAGAGAAAAGCTTTTGAGCAGATTTGGGCTTGATTTCACTTCATTTGAACAGAAACACTATTTCAGCATTACTGGACTCAGAAAGCTGTAAACTGACAATCTTGATCATTGAAGTCCTAACATTAGTTTTTGTGCATATAACTTCTAACACATTAAAAACTGTCTTACAGCATTGCAGAAAACATTGTACTTCATAAGACATAAGCTTGTTTCAGTTTGGCAAGATTTGCACTGAATACTGAATGAAACAGCTTTATCTAATAGAGAGAAAAGCTTTTGAGCAGATTTGGGCTTGATTTCACTTCATTTCAACAGAAACACTATTTCAGCATTACTGGACTCAGAAAGCTGTAAACTGACAATCTTGATCATTGAAGTCCTAACATAAGTTTTTGTGCATATTACTTCTAACACATTAAAAACTGTCTTACAGCATTGCAGAAAACATTGTACTTCATAAGACATAAGCTTGTTTCAGTTTGGCAAGATTTGCACTGAATACTGAATGAAACAGCTTTATCTAATAGAGAGAAAAGCTTTTGAGCAGATTTGGGCTTGATTTCACTTCATTTGAACAGAAACACTATTTCAGCATTACTGGACTCAGAAAGCTGTAAACTGACAATCTTGATCATTGAAGTCCTAACATTAGTTTTTGTGCATATAACTTCTAACACATTAAAAACTGTCTTACAGCATTGCAGAAAACATTGTACTTCATAAGACATAAGCTTGTTTCAGTTTGGCAAGATTTGCACTGAATACTGAATGAAACAGCTTTATCTAATAGAGAGAAAAGCTTTTGAGCAGATTTGGGCTTGATTTCACTTCATTTCAACAGAAACACTATTTCAGCATTACTGGACTCAGAAAGCTGTAAACTGACAATCTTGATCATTGAAGTCCTAACATTAGTTTTTGTGCATATCACTTCTAACACATTAAAAACTGTCTTACAGCATTGCAGAAAACATTGTACTTCATAAGACATAAGCTTGTTTCAGTTTGGCAAGATTTGCACTGAATACTGAATGAAACAGCTTTATCTAATAGAGAGAAAAGCTTTTGAGCAGATTTGGGCTTGATTTCACTTCATTTCAACAGAAACACTATTTCAGCATTACTGGACTCAGAAAGCTGTAAACTGACAATCTTGATCATTGAAGTCCTAACATAAGTTTTTGTGCATATAACTTCTAACACATTAAAAACTGTCTTACAGCATTGCAGAAAACATTGTACTTCATAAGGCATAAGCTTGTTTCAGTTTGGCAAGATTTGCACTGAATACTGAATGAAACAGCTTTATCTAATAGAGAGAAAAGCTTTTGAGCAGATTTGGGCTTGATTTCACTTCATTTCAACAGAAACACTATTTCAGCATTACTGGACTCAGAAA
>NC_068413.1:30908504-30923811 GCF_023724105.1 Carassius gibelio | reverse complement strand
AGGCATATCATCAATCAGCTCCAAAGAGGGGGAAAAAAGACACAAAACCTGTGCTAACTGAAAGAAAGCAAGTTGACAATGAGGCCTACAACCAGTCAGTTCCAAAAATAAATGCAAAAATATATTTTGAAGCATCAAACAACACCGAGCCTCATTGGCTTTCATTGTACTGTATGAACAAAAAAAATAGCTTAGCCTAACCAGTGAGACTTCCTGTGTCTATTTACTTTGCTGGTAAATAGCATTGTTAGGATAGGCTAATACAAAACCAGCTCTAACCAGCCTAGACCAACATTCCTACAGTTGCCAATGCCCTACTGAGCAGTACAAATTCCCCTTTTACTTTTATGCAAGTGGTCCATCTCCTCTTTCTTATACAGTCTCTAGCTTGCACGCTGATCACACTTTCTCAGCTGGAGCTCTGAGATGTGCTATCCTCAGTTCAACAGGCTCTTGCTGTAGGTAGGAGGACACAATATGTCTCTGTATAGAGAGAAACAGTGAGAGATAAAGCACGTTTAATTTACAGCCAAACAAACCTGTGAGTCGGAGCTACGTGCTGAAAGGACAACTCCCGCAGTGTACAGATGCTGTATCAACTCATGATTTGTTCAGTGCACGGTCCTGGGTTTGACCTTTCTCTTCAATCAATATTAATAATTGTACTGTAAAAGTTGCCTCCAAACAAACTGCTTTAAAAGAGCATCTTTAAGTGCTTGAAATGTATCTCTTGGTTTGTGACACATTTTTTTATTCGTTTTTCAAATGTACCGTATGTGTGTGCGGGAGTGGATACATTGAGTTCACCTTTGCACCCGAGTTCCATTGTAGCCTCATTTTATGTAATATTTTAAGTACAAGAGAAGTTCCATATTCCATATGTGGCATATAAGGTTGAAAATCTGTCTAAGAGTGTTTATTGCCTTCTGTTACAGGTTTCAGAAAGTAAAGGTTTTCCAGCGATTACTCAGTCTGGGTCAGCAAACACATCTCCTCTGCTTCAAAGAGCTTCCAGTACACATTCTGGTGAGTCATTTATTTTTTTCTGAAGGCCTTTTTTCCATAGATTGTTTCGATTATATCTAGTGTACCATCATTTTGTGCGCAGATCAAGCGTTATGAGGTTCAAATACTTAAACTTTTTGAAGCACAGCCAAGGATTACTGGACAATTTACATGATTATGTCAGCAAATTATAAGCTTATTGAAGCAAATTTCATTGTTAATGGTTTGTAGTTAGATTTAGATAAATAACCTTAAATATTAAAATAAAGTGTGACCCAAAAAAAAAAAAAAATCCAGCCAGAATTTTTTTTTTAGATATATATTTTTGTCATAGTGACAATTGGATTGTTTAGCTGTTTACATTGCATAATAGAGATAATCAGAGCAGCACTGTCATTGTGTCAATCACAGAATTGCAAGACGATTCAGTCTCTCTCCTTCTGAAAAATGGCACCTGTGAATAAGTAGAGTGCATTGTGCTTATTACCAACATTGTTTTCTGTTTTGGTGGCCTACTGTGAGGAATCCTTCCAACCCAGGCTTATGAAAAATATTCCAGTGTCTGTATTTTTGCAGGAATTCTATTGTGTTGCTTCTTGCTTGTAAAATATCAGTTTAAATGTGAACTGTCCAGTAAGTAATGGTAAAAAACAGATAAACATGACTGTGCCAACATTTTATTATGTATGCACATATCATAGCATTGCAAGTGCAATGCTGTACCAGGTGCGCTTTTGAGCAAGCTTACTGGATTTGAAAAAGCACACATACGAAGCTGGCATTACTTTACAAATCATAAAATGCATTACTTTACAAATCATGCACTATGATAAAAGTGTTGTGAGGTGATGGCACAGAACATGTGGATGACAATAGTGTTCATTTCAGCTTGAAATTTCTTCGGATTGTTAAAGTTTTTTAGAAGATATGCAAGTCACGGTGGATCTTTTCTTCGGTTCACATTTTGGTTTTTATAATTAAAATGTGTAGTTCCTACAAGTTATTGGTTAGTGATTTAGTGCAAATTTTGTACGACAATGTTAAGGCATATCTTTTTCACTTTCTGCGATCTTTCAGAGCAATCGGCAAGCCTTTCCCCCTGTCTAAACTCTGACATGTTTACTCTTTTTGTAGTCTATGTTAAAGTTTTTGTGTCCACACATCTTACTTGGCAGCAGAGCATGATTTGATCTGTGATGCTCTTCACGGGGAGGTCAAAGGTTTCACGTCATGTTTACGTTGACAAATGGATTGAAGCTCTGACATGACTCATGCAAAAAGGGCCTTAACACCTACAAATGATGGTGAAATAAATATGCCATGTCAGTTCAGCAAATGTTAAATAAAGCCACAGTTTATTTGCCCAGAATCAAGCTCATCATTGTCCTTCCTTAAGTGGTTGTCAGGGAAACAGATCACTGTAATGCTAAAGCCCTGAACAACTCACTTACATGTTATGTTTTCCCATCTAAAGGGCAGAGATGCGCACTTCTATACTTTTATATCCACAAACAAACAATCCATGCAACTGGACCATTTAAGAGGGTGCATTAGCCAAGTTCATGAAATATTGATTGTTACGCATTATTTAGTTTTATCTCTGATAATAGCTTTTTGGTGCTTTAGAGGATCTGTCAGGTCAAGCCATATCTTCTGGATTGGAGTTCATGTTACATCCGCTTTCAGGAAGAAGTGGATATCAAAATGTTTAGCGCTGATGCATTAGAAGCAACTGACAGTTCATCTGTCGCAAATGTGGTGTTTGATTCACCAGAAGGAACACAGTGATTCTGTTTTTTTGTGCTGGAACACGACTGATGCTGACGGTTTCTAAAGTGTGTGGGCAGGTTGCTAGAGAATTAGCGTGTGTGGAGGTTGTGCAGACCACAACCCACAGGCTGCCCTTGGCTTCGAGGAGGCTGAGAAACAATACAGGCTCCTGAGAGGGGGCAGAGAACCCTGCTGTTACTTGCAGCTTAGACCAGCATGGATTTCCATACTGGTCCAGGTTGGTGTGTGTGGGTTAGAGCTGGTAATGGAAGATCAATCTCTGAGCCATACAAATTTTCTCTGGGAACCAGAAAGACCTCCAGAAATGACATGTTGTTTACGTGTACTGTAAAACATAGCTGGTGAAGCTGGTTTTTCTGATGAAGCTTGAAGTCTTGCTGGTTCCCGGAGGAAAGTAAACAGAGGTTTGCTCTTCCATAGCTGAGGAGACTTGCAGTTATTTTCCATGCCAGTATCAACTTTGTCTCAGGTTTAAATCTCAGAAATGAAAATAGACACAACTGAGAAAATATTTACATAATGTAAGCTATCAGATTTTGTTGGTAGCACAACCCAGATCAAATAGGGAATTCTGATGTGTTTTAATTTTCCCTAAATGTTCTTCCTCCCTCAAAATATTCTAAGTATATTATTTCTATATTTAATTTAAATGGTTAAATTAAATTTAAGTAATCAGAAAGCATGTTTACTTGAATGAAATCATGAAACTTTAAACAACTTAATTTATTAAAAGTTTAATAAAGTTACATTTTTAGTCACCAATGAAATTTGGGCTGTTGCTTTTAAAAACTACTTGAAAACTTGATATGCAAGGAGGTAAGAACATATCTGCTTTTGAGCAACTTGAGATTGTATAAAGATGATGCAACTCTATGCTGTCCTGAGGAAAATGTCTCTGCACATTGCTCAGGTGACTTAGATTTATTTATTTATTTATTCCATTTATGTATCAATTTTATTTCAGGTTCAACCCTAAAATTCTAAAATTAAAAATAGACACAACTTAGACAGCTTTAACTTTAAGTGAGAGTATAAACCTTTATAATTAGCATAGCCCAGATAATTTGGTGAAGACTTACTTGGAAGAATTTTTTATTTTTTTGCCTAGGAGAAGCCACAATGATAGTTAAGAAGCTTAGTAAAAACATTAGCTCACAGGTTCTTATCGTCTGATCCCAGCCGGACTTCATCCTGCTCTGACCTTTCACCTTCATGTTTGCGTCAGCAGACCTTTTTGCTCTACCACAGGAAAGGCCTTCCATTAAATGAACAAAATAAATCTCCTTCAATCTCTGAGCCCTTAAGGTTCAAAACAGGATATGCTCTTTTAGGGTGTTTTATAGCAATTTCTAGTTGTTAAAAGAACTTTTATCCCAGTCTCCCGCTGGTACACGCTGTGTTAATACCTGGTGGTGTTCTCTTTCAACGACGAATTGGATTGCTTAGGCCTTCAGCGGCAAAACTCGGATAAGCGTGGCAGATGCAAGCTATATAGACTGTCCCAGGGCCGTGCTGGTGTGGAGCAGAGCTGTCTCTGACAGAAAGAGAGATTGTACTAGCTAGTTTAGATGAGCCTACTGGAGATCACTTTGTTTTGAAGGGCGGTAAAGAGGAGGGGAACGCACCGTGATTCATGCTCCCTTAATGGAAAGCTCTCAGTGCCCTGGAGTACACACTTCAGTACAACACACTCCCACTTTTCATCCACAGAAAAAAAAAAAAAAAACTCTTTGTGCACCCTTTTAGAAAGGTAGAGGAATAGGGAAGAAATGCTGCATTTCCTCACATGCAGGGCTCAAAAACGCCACATGATCTTTTGACACACTGTTAACCCTATACCTTCTGAAAACATATAGTGGCCTACAAGGATTTAGCCAAGGCTTCTGCTGTCATCCTTTATCATAATTTGATTACATTTTTTCACTGTTGTCCTAAAACGAATCTCTGATCAAATTATAGAAGTTAAAATGCAGTGTCTTATGCAAATGACTTTGTTTGATGAAAAAAGGAAACAGAAGCAATTTATGGGGCTTTCAGCCATGTCTTAGTCCAATGAGTGTTCCCTTCTCTTTCACTCACATAACTGAAGAATAAACTCCTTTAAGCATTTGACTGAAAGGTAATCTCTTGAACTTGCTTCTTTGCCGGGGTCTGAGAAACGTTTGGTGAATGCTTCAGATTAACTCAGATCCCTTTAAAGTCAACCATCTTGGGTGATAGTCTTAGTTAAAGGCTGCTTTTACACTTGGCAGTAATATGCAATCACCATGATCCGATCAAGAAGATGGGATTATCAGGTGCGTTTACACTTGGCAACATCAACTGACTTTTCTATCTGGATAACCGATCTAACGGATCTGTCTTTCCCAAGCAAGATTTAAATAAGTCTGCAGAGAATGGCCCGGAGCAAAGTCAACCTAAAGTGGTGGGTTTTCTCAGTCATTGGACATTTTATAAATCAAAGAGAAGTGTAGGAGTCTCATTGGCGCTCCAAATGGGTGTTCTCCGTCTCTCTTCAGGTAGTTCACAAGAGAGGGGGCAGGGTTTTGCGTGATGTCCACCTGCGAATGCAGACACAAGATCTGATCACAATGCATCCTCAACTACTTCTGGACTAGGACATGTTGATCGGATAGCATTCTGATCACAAGTGCGTTTACACTTGTCTTTTCAATGTGTACTGTATGTGGACAACATCCGGATACAGGTCGCATGTTAATGCCGAGTGTAAACGCAGCCAAAGCTTGGCTAGTTAGCTTTGGCAGTCTGGTAGATGCCATGACTAATTATGCAGCTAAAAATCATGGTTCTCCAAGAACATATTAAAAACACTGTACACTGGACCTTCCAAGATGGTATCCACAAAAGCTTTCATATGTGGTGTTCTTATAATGCTAACTGCCTAGTTGCTGTGAAATCCTGCAAAACATCCTTCAACATCTGAGCATGAGTGTGTGTGTGTGTGTGTGTTTGTGTTACTGATGTGTAGTTGTGAAAGAGAGTTAGAGTTGCTGTTTGTAAGTGAGAGATGACAGTGTGAGACATGACAGCTCCCTCTTGGTTTTATTCGATTCATATTTTTTTATGGGCAAACAGGCTCATGAATGATGCAAAGGCAGGTTAAATGATGTCACAGATGCAGAATAAGCTCAGTGTTTGTTATTGATATGCATTTGCCGCTTCCGTGAACGTGGGTGTGTTTACTGTGAAGGGAAGTGAGTGCATGAAGCCTCCTGCTATTTTGTGGGCTATGAAAATAGGAGACATGGACACCTTGGCTGGATAGTGAGATCCAGAAGATTTAAAGAGAAGAGTTAGTCTTAGCAGCCAGAGAAGTGGCGTCTCAGTAGATACTGCAGATAGTTAGTGAACCCAAGATCTGGGTGAAAACAATATTGCCAGCTTTCGTTCCCCCGCTCACAATCTGCTGTCTATTTACCATGTTGAAGGCCAGGATGCTTGTGCAAACTCCCAGGTTCAAAACACTTTTGTTACGTAGGAGCAGCTTTAGCATTTCTTTGTGGAAAATGAATGCATAAGAATATAGATTAAGTTCTTCTCAGGATGAGATGGAAAGTCTTCTGACCTTCAAGACTGCCAACTCATTCTATACAATAGACTTTTTAAACAGCTTGTGAATGTGTCTATCGACTTTCGCTGTGAGGCCCATGTAGTCCGATTGGCTCTTGCACCATGTCATCTGGGACCAGAACAAAAGATATTCTGCGTAAGTGGTCGTGATTAATTCTCAGAAGGTCACAACAGATGTCCAGCAGTGCTACAGCCCTGGACGCGAGGTGTTAGCACTGCAGAGTCAGACCTTTTAAAAGCCTTCACAGCCACAGTCATATTATTTGTTCAGGTTCCGGTGGTTTGAATGGCTTTCCCAGGCTGCTTTTGAGAACACCTCAGAAATCTGCCTCAGACATCCTCGGATTTCCTTTTTTTTTTAGCTTTGGAAATTGTAATTCCCTACTTTGTATTTTTTTTTCTTATCATTTTTTTCCATGACTATGGGAGCCCTGCCAGAGACTAGTGGGCATGAACTCAGGAGATGAACCTTGCTTAATATGACAAAAACTTAGGTGCCCCTAGCTATCTATAAATACAATTCACTGCAGTTTTCCGCTGAAACAATAAAAAGTGGCAGTTAAACACCAACAGCTTTTATTCATTTCCCCAGAAATTATGATTAAAGTGGCAAATTATAGATTAATGAAGACTATAAATAAATGGAATTTTGCAGAAACACTGTCACAGGCACATTTATCCATGTAGCATTGGTTGGCCTTTTGATCACATTTAATTTCTGAACTGCCACCATACAATAAAACACTGCCAGACTCACATGATCTATTTCTGGATAAAACTAATCATGCTTTTAGTGCGATTCACTGGAAACATGAATTAAGCAACATAATATAATTTTGCAGAAATGTCGCCACAGGCATGTTTTTCTAATGTGCGTGGATTAAAGATATTGATACTACGATGCTCTTTATTCTCAAGCAATAAGGGTTACATTTCAGATGTGTCTAATGAAAGGGATGTTGAGCTAATGGATGGCTTCACCACAGAAATTTCTCACACGCTAAACACCCCTTCAGTTACATATGACCTTTGATCCTTTATTTGTGGTGTGTAAGAAGCTCAGAAGAATCACGGTGCCAAAAACAGGGTCACACGGTCAAAAATAGTCTTGGAAAGTGTATGGAAATTGCTCATATCTTTAAAAAAAAAAAGAAAGAAAGAACAGTAATATAGAAAATAATCAAGTAAAAAAAAAAAGTAAAAAAAAAAAAAATTTTCTTTTTATATATATAATTGGAGATTTTTTACAACAGACATTTTAAAGCAGCTTCACGGTTATAGTATTATTAATATTCTATTATATTCTATTATATTCTAGTATTAATGTTCTTAAATTGTGAAACATACAATTTATATATATAAATATATATATATGTGTGTGTGTGTGTCTATATATATATATATATATATATATATGTGTGTGTGTGTGTGTGTGTGTGTGTGTGTGTGTGTGTGTATATATATATATATATATGTAATAGGTTCATTACTCAATGTGTGGGAACCCTGCACTGACCAATCAGCTGCTAAACTTCATAATACCTCCCCCCTCACCATGGCAACAAGTTTGGTAACTATGGTCAACCTTTTAAAAAGCAGTCTTCTTAATTAGTGTGATTAGTACAATTACAGACACAGGCATAAAGAGGACATTCTTTATAATGAAGCTGCTGGCTTAATGTAAAGGTTTGTCTAGTTTAAGAATATAATAAGACTCTGTTGTGGACGTGTGGGTGTATGACGAGCTGATTAAGTTCACTCAGCGGAGGTAAGATGTGGTCTGTGTTATTTTAGTCATGTCTGAAGTCTTAGATACAGTCTGCGTTCGGGATGCAGGCAGCTGACTGGATGAAACTCTATTTAGAAAAGCTGTCTGGAGCCAGAGATTGGAGTGACCACAGACCGAAGAGAGACAGCATTTAGTAGAGTTTGCTAACCCATAAGCCAAGCTCTCCTGCTTCTCATCCAGTACTTGTCAGGACTAAATAAATTGTCACTTTTCCATCAGCATTATGTGTGTGTGCTCGCTTGCGTCAGTATCAATTATTTCCGCTCAACAGCTCATGGTCCTCAGGCAATATTCTGTTCCCATCAGCCATTGAGAATCCAAGAGAAGCAAAATGCTGCTTGTTTTGGAGACTTTCTGACTTCTTGATCCTTGTAAAACCTCTGTGGTGGGCTGGGTGTTATATTTCTTATTGTTTTGTCATGTCAAAGCCCTGTGTCCTGACGGCCGTCCTGAGTTTGTTCACACTCAGGCAGGAGGATTAGAGAGTGTTTTTACTGCAGTTTGGCACTGTTAACATCATTTCCTACATGACGCCGTGAGTCATAAAATGTGCTGGTGTCTGTATTCCGGTGAGAGAGAAAGACTGATGAACAGAATGTAAGTGAAATAGTGAGAAAATTCATAGGGCAAGTGTCAGGCAGAGTGTTTTAGTAATGGACAACAGAGGAAACCCTCCAGATGATTCAGTGTTTATCCCTCACACAATGACTAAACCGGAGATTAGTCCTTAAATGCTAAGCTCTGGGTTTCTACAGCTATTATTTTTCAGTGAATTCGTCACAGAGATTGTGATATTTTGTTCACGAGGATCATAAATGTGCAGCTGTCGCAGCCGTAAACACATATGCCCCAGCGCGTTGGGTGGTCCCACTCACGCAAGTGATGAAAGTTCAGCTTGTGTCTTTTCATGATTTATGATTTATAATGCTGAGTTCCCCCCATCTTGTTCTGTTTATTCCTTACTATTTGTGAATCCCAAAATTAAAATAAATCAATAAGAAATTTGATTACTGAAAATGAATCTTTTTTTATTATTGTGAATTTTAATTTATTTATCAATAATCAACTTATTTGATCACATAATGAGAATCAAACAATTGAAAGATCTAAAATTTTAGCATTGTTATTCTCATGGCAATTAACTAAATTTACCCTAGGCCTTGTGAAATCCATTTTATTTATTTACACACACACACACACAAATTCCATGTGTTTCCATGGGGGGAAAAGAAAAACAACGATTTAAAGAAAAATATTGTATTACAGTAATATTAATGAGTGTCTTAACAAACTGTATTAACTGCTATATAAATAAAAAAAACATTTTAAAACCAAATTTTTGTGCAAAGTTATAATCAAAATAATGTCACAATGCAAAAAAAAAAAAAAAAAAAAAAAACATAAATAATAATAATAATAATAATAATAATAATGTTTCTTCTTTTGATTTTTGTATTAAGTATGAACTGGGCATGTTTTCAATAGGTTCACTCACTATATTTACAAACTAAATTTAACTAAAAGGCCAAAGTTAAATTAGCTAAAGCTAAAAAGTAGCCACTGTGTATGGTGAAGTGATTCATTAGTTGAAGCCTGTTGCTATTTTGTGTGGCTTAAACACTTGTTAAGCCCCTTTCACACTGCCATTCCGGCAAATACAGGGGTAACGTGTTCCGGCAATTGGTCCCTGGTCACTAGATTTGGCACTTTCACACTGCCAGTGATGACCCGGTATATGTGCGTGCTTTCACACACAACCCTTGAAGATCCCGTAATGACACATGACATCAGCACGTGACGTGTAATGTATGAGTCGACAACGCTAGGCACGTTATACTTCCACTGAAGCAAGCAAACGATCTTGGCGTCAGCGCGGAAAGTGAGGAACTAACTTAGCTCTGCTTCATTACAGTTTGCACATATGTTTTTGTCGCAAATGTTGATCTTCCTTCAAAACAGCCGGTAAAAGAGTCCCGCGATAACGTGCGTCATACTTCGACACGGAATTAGATCTGGCTTTTGTTCACACAGCGCTCGTCCCGGGTCGAACCCCCCAATGTTACTAGGTCCTCGACCCGGGTTCAATTCGGTAATGAATTCCGGGACGTGGTTGCTTTCACACAGAAGGCGACCCGGCAATGTTCCGGAAATATTGCGGGTCCGACGTGCAGTGTGAAAGGGGCTTTGTTAGAGAAACCCAATGCTCCTCATTTTACCACACCCCTCCTCCTCATGCACAGGACTCCCCTTGGAGTACTAGATTAGTCCCATCTCCCTCCATGGTGTCTTGGTCTACTGTCATACCATCCAGGTGCACCCCAGGCTTCTCCAGTGACCTTTACTTCCTTAATGAGGACAAAACATGAGGTGTTAACTTTTGATACATTCATTTAGCTGTCATCTTGTCCTCAGTACAAAAATGCAGGGCAAAGCAAGTGCAGGTTTTTTGTCCAAAAAGAATGAATCTGATAAGCAGTCTCAATAACCAAATATTTAGTGAAAGAATAAATAATAGTGTATGGTGCAGTGTTTTATCACAGTTGCAATTAGACTGGATTGTTTTGTTTATTGGATTAATAGTACTGGCTAATATTTTTTACTATATTATGTTTTGATGAATAATTTGGAGGTTCCAATTAGATGTGAACATTCGACACTTACCATTCGAAATGCAGCCAGTGATTGGCAGACAATTCATATGACATATGCATTGTTTGCATTGCATTACAGTAACAGCTCCATTAGTGTATGTAGTATGAGAATCTCTAAGGGGATGTGATGGAAAAAAAAATGAGATTGGAAGAAAAAATTATATCTTAATGCACTGCCTTTGCTACCAAATGTGTTGCGTTTACTGAAGAAATTAGCAATTATCAAAATAATATGAGATGAGAGGAACAACTATACACTCAGAAAATCAATCAATTAATAAATAAATAAAATTAAATAGTAATAATTTTGCAAATAAAGATTATTTGAGTGTTTTTTTTTTCTGATACACAATTATTTTGACTTTATTAAAATTGCTAAAAATTGTCATTCCATTTCTTTGAAATTATTTGTTACATGTATTAGCAATCTCCGAGTGAAGATTTTTTCCCAATTTTTGGGGGAAAAAAAGCAAATGCAAAGTTTTGTGTGGCAAATACAAAAGCACTACATTTTTTTTTTCATTCCCATCGCCTTTTTTCATTTTTTTTTTCACCATGTTTCCTTGGGGGCTCCATAGTTATGCTTTCTCCTCAATAGTCTTTTCTCTGTTTTCACTATGACACGGTGAATGCTCAACCTAGCATCCACATAAATCACGCCTCTGAGACCCTATTTGCACCACTTCCCATCTGGAAGTCAAAGAATATATCATGCCATGTGAAGTGGCCTTTATACACTAATGGACTGCAAAATAAAACCAGAAACATTTGAATTCTTTATTATCCAATTTGTTCTTTTGGGATAGCACATTTTCTTTACAATGTAAGTTCACAGGAAGTGAGTAAATCATTGAAACATTAAATCTCTCAGTGATACTGAGCAGAGTGTACTGTAGAGATCCATTAGGGGACTCTCCAGCGCGTCCGCTGCGATAAAAGCATCTAATGAGAGCCTGTAGAAATTCGAATGACAAAACAAGCTGTATCATTGTCTGATAACAATGCTTGATTACACTCGTCTGCAAACACATGCGTGTGACAATCTGTGCTGCAGGATCATGTTGCTGGAGAAGCTTCCCAGACTCCTGCTTTCCTGCACAACCCATCTTTTGTCATGCAACAACAGTAATTTGGAAGTTGACACCCTCCCCCCTTTCTCTTAAGTCCATGTCAGTCATCGTTCAATAGAGAGGGAGGAACTGAGGAGGAGTGAAAGTGAATGAGCCAACTGAGGTAAGGGCATTTAGTAAATCAGGTGTAGCAGAGGCTCAAAGACAGGTTTCTGCAGGTTTTCATCATGGCAAGGTCATGGAGTGACTTTAAAAGCAAGCACAATATACTTTAGAGCGTAAAGAGAGATTTGGAGAACGACAGAGCAAAAGAGAGAGTCTGAGAGGTGGCTTTGATCTGAATGTGAGAAGTAAACCTGCCTGGCACGCTTGCAGAGAGGTGGAGGGAAAGAGGGAGGAGTTTTTTCTACCTTCCCTCTCAGACACACATGAACCAACACACAGGTAGAGCAGTTCAAAGTTTGCCACTAGCGATTCATATCAGCCCAAAATCTTCATGCATGTCGGGCGCTGTAACTTCATTCAGCTGTCAGACCGTCGTCAAAGAGCGCTCAAGCTGCCGGACAGAAGAAGAGAAAGAGAGAGAGGGAGCGAGGGAGAAGGAGAGCTGGCCTTGGCGCTGAGCAGAGGTGAAGATAAGTGTGTTCTTTCTCCCCCTTTCAGCTCCCTGAATGCAGGCTTTGTGTATGTGGCTCCTTTTTCTTACTCTGTTTTTCTCCCTGGTGATATGAGTCTGTCTTCTATTGTGGCATGAGGTATTGTCCCACTTTTTCTTCTTTCTCTTTGCTGTTTAAAAGTTGTTGTGTTTTTGTGGTGTAGAGATACTTGGGTTTTACAACAGTACAGTGGTGTGTGTGTGTGTGTGTGTTTGCTGTCTAATGGGTGTGTGGTGTTTGCTGAGCTGAGGTTCTTTGTGTGTCTGAGGGAGTTGGGTTACTTGAATTGTGTAATTGTGTACCAGAGACAGTTTTATTAGATAGATTTTATGTTTTTGAAAGTCCCATTGTGCTCACCAAGGGTCACCGTGATTTTGCCAAGTAAGACATGTTCCTGGATCAACATTGTTGTCCAAAAATAAAGACTTAGCTCAATCCCTATCCATAAACCTAACCCTACCCATAATGTAGTTCAAAAATCAGTTAGAAATGATAGCTGATTAACATGAGTGTAGAAGCACCTAACCCATATTGTAAGCCTTAAACAGATATTTCCTGAAAAATTATGTCTTACAGTTTTTTTTCAATCGCTAACAAGCGCTTAACCATACTTCAGATACTTTTTCTAAACTCTTAACACAGACTCACACCTACAAAACACAATTGGCCAAATGGATAATTTTCTTCTCAAAAACACATTTTGTTAAATATATACTAAATCTTCATTTCAAAATAGAACACATCTTTATCTGCACACACCAACTTTACCAAAACACTGGAAATCTGACTCAAAATTAAATTATTCTGTCAAAGAATAACACTTGTTTTCATCTCACAAGGTACATACAGTCAATCAAAGTACACCAGGTTTCAAAATACTGGCTATTGTTGACATTACTAAAACTGCATAGACTTTTATGTTTCAGTTTTACAGGTATTTGCATGCAAAACATGCAATTCACTGTTTTACACTAAATTTCTTGGTTAGCAACTGTATGTCCAAATGTACAGTAATGTTCACATTCAAAAGCAATCCAGTAAAAAGCTATTTTTCCCTTTACAGTTTACTGCAGGAGGCAGTACAGTAGAAACACAGTATGATAGAACAGAACAGGTTCGACAGTATTGCTTACAGTGAACAAAATATCAATGAAACACATAAGAGCATTCTGAACATAAAACAACAACAGCAAAAAGCCCAGATAAAGGGGGGGGGGGGATTTTTATTTTAAAATAAAAATCTCTCACTGCTCCTGCTCCTCTCACTGCTCCTGCTCTTCTCCCTGAGCCCCTTGCTCTTACTCTTCCTCGTCCATACATTACAGTGTTTCTCTTTTTCTGTTTATGTTTCCAAAAACATCACTCTTCAAAGTCCTCCTTTTATTGTATAAGTTTATTGTCTAAAAAATAAGCCCTGCCATTGAGTCTAAGCCAGATTGGAATCAGTTGTGGTTGGCCCAATTTACACAACATAAATCAGCTAAGATATATTGTTTTTGAACTGATATCATCGCGGAAGCAGAGGTTTTTATATTGTATCTAAGGTTTGGAAATTTTTTTTTGCTATTGTGGGATGTTGTGTGTTAACATTTGTAAATACTACAAAAACGATCCATAATTTTGTTGGGAGGTATAGCTTGTCTGTTCAGAATATGTAAGCATTGTGGAAATGTGTTCAATGACTCCATATTGAGTTTTGAAAATGTGACAACTGCTTGGACAAATGCTTGTTAGCGACTGAAAAAAACTGTAATTCTGATTGGTTGATTGGAATGTTGTTCCAGGATCAACGAGGATGATGATCAAGGAACATGTTGTACTTGGTGTAATCACGCTCACCGCTCACCAAGATTGCATTTTTTTCAATCAAAAATACAATAATATTGTAAAATATTATTGCAATGATTATGTGACACTGAAGATTGAAGTAATAGCTGCTGAAAATTCAGCTTTGCTTCCAGAAATAAATTACATTGTAAAATATATTTAAATAGAAAACATTTTATTTTTAATTGTTATAATATTTTGAAATGATATTATTTTATTGATCAAATAATAGCAACTTTGGTGAGCATAAGAGAATTGCTGAACATTTTTAAATTAAATCTGAATTATTCTAACTTTTTGACTAGAAAATATATATTTGGGTTAGTATGTAGTAATTAGTAATTAGCTTTATTTTATTGAGAGAGAGAGAAAGATTACTTGGTGAGGAAAGCAGGTTAGTCTTTTAGCCTGTAACCATTTGAATGGTGAAGGTTCGGACAATGGCTTAATGATTTACATTTAAATTGTCATTAGCTGTATGGACTTTTGTCATGTGAATTCACAATGCCTTGTTTCCCTTAAAAAGAGCTTTGAGGTCAGCCTGGATTTCCTCACTGTGCGGATCTGAGATTGTAAGAGAAAACTTCAGACAGTTACATTTCACTGGAAGCTCATCTTTATTAGGATGTACTTCTGTAATTAGTCAGGGTAGTTCATCAAAAGGGTGATTTCAAATGCCCCCTCTCATCTGTTGTTTTGTAGTTTAGATACTTTTTTATTAATGAAAAAGAGCTTGTGGAAAGAGCTGTTTACTGATGAACCCTTCAGAGTTGATCAATGTTCCTTTCAGGCACTTCTGATGTTGCTTCTATGCAGGTGAAAAAAAATGAATGGATGGGCTAAATGAACGGACATCTCTAACTGGAGTCACTGATTTTCAGTATGAAACTGAAGCTGGAAGGAATATGCAGTGCTGATTAGTTTGCG
>NC_068413.1:30891004-30903504 GCF_023724105.1 Carassius gibelio | reverse complement strand
TATTTCACCTCTCTCCACTATACAACCTCAGTAATTCTTGGTTTACTAGGACACCTGTCCCTGTAGAGCGTGCTTGCGAGTCTCATTGCTTGTTCAGCTAGAGATCCTTATGAAAGCTGCCAGCTAGCCCACCTTGACCCAGCTCTATCCTTCTATCTTGCTTTGTTTCTTTCTCTTTCTTTCACTATAACTAGTCATTTAATGGATTTGGGTAGAGGCTTTTCACCCCATAAAAGCCCTGTGTCTTAAAGATCCTCTGCAAAGTGACCTTTTAAAAAGCATCTTAAACTGAAGCCATAAACTGCATGCATTTCCTGTTTAGAAAGACAAACCGGGCAGTACAGGTTTGGCTGAGGTGGCGTTTTAGTGTTCAGTCTGAACAGGTTTTGTATTATAAGACACAAAAGTGAGAGTTAAAACCCAATGTGACCTCAGCTCTAAAGCATTTGGCCCGTTCTACTCCCATAAGAATTAGAGACGTGCCCTGAGGTTATGTTGTGTCATCTGTGGTTTCTCTTTACTCTCTCTATTCAGAGAATATTAACAAGCAGTAGATATGAACAAGAGATTTATGTGCCACTGATCAGACCGCCAGCTATGGAAAAGGCAAGTTTCATCTTACCTGTGCCAATGCAAACATAGGAGACTTTCTCACTTCTGGATCATCAAAACAGATGGCACATCTATTATATTTCAGTAAACAAGTCTGGTTTCTTTTTAAAGTTTAAATGAATGATTATGCAGATATATATGATGATGATGGACTGGAAATATCATCAAAATTCATGGGAGGGATGAGTCAAATTAACATTACTGGCTGTTGGGTTGAATCTCACTTTTTTAAAAAGTTATATATGTTTATTATCATTAACATTGAGCATATTTAATTATATTAACAATATACATTATTAACATATATAATATAATATAATACACTCATAATACAATTAGAAATATAAGGTAAAAATCAATGGTTCAATGAAGAACCTTCAACATCGATGGAACTCTTCCATTCTACAAATGGTTCTTTGAAGTGGAAAAAAATTCTTTGTGGAATCAAAATGGTTTGTTTTCTATGGGATTGCTGTGAAAACTTCCTTTTTAAGGGTGTACAGTCCTGTGCAATCTCTTTGATTTACTTAATGTATTACTTCCCGTTTTAGAACCAACTGGGTATAATGAGGGTGAGAGGGGTAAATAACAGTGTTCTGATGACTCCTGTGCTGGCAACAGTTTAAAAACGTTCTCTAACTGCGTGGCACATAGTGGGAACCTGGCTGTTTGAATTTACGACCAGCTGACCTTTAGTGCTGCTCATCCACCATCACGAGGCCTGTGGAGTCTGAAATCACAGGAGAGGAGGAGAAGGGAGTCTGGTGAAAGAAAAATATATAAATGCGATTAGGTGTACAGTCTGGTATATGTGTCCAATGACATCATGAATAGGGAAACAGATTGGATTTTGTATCAGAGTTTAGCCTATGTGTTTTTTTTTCAGGGCATTGTTGGATTGGAATCACCTTTTCTTAGCCAGGTGTTTCTTTTTAAAAAGTAGTTATTAAGAAATACAGATGTCCGATGTAATAAGAAATACATACAAAAGTAAGTTTATAAGGCTTATTTATAAGGCTGGTAATTGTAAATGGATGAGCGGTGCTTCAACGCGCTGTAAAATAGATGATTAATGCCCACCTGAGGGTGCGTGTTGCATATTAACATGCTAATGTGCCACGTCAACAGCCTCTAGGCTAATTAACCATACAAATAGTTTATTCAGATTTTTGTCATTAATACATGTCATTATTGATCTTTGGTGTCCTTTACTAAATTGCTATTGCAGCTTAAGACCATGTGTACATACTTACAAAAGTGTTCTTGGTGATGATGTCAGTGACATGTATTACTGAAATATTTCAAAAACATAAAAATCCTTTGATGCCAATGAAGAAACTTAATTTTTATTTTTAAGAGTTTTTTTTTTTTTTTTTTTGTGAAAAGTTGATCTTGATTATGCAATATTGGTCGATTGTGGGTGCCTGAGTTAAGAATTATGTATGACAGAAGGAGACTGAATTAGTCATTTTTTTCCCAGTTAACCTCTTTGTAATCCCTGTCAGGGTGATTTTTTCTGTGTAATGAAGAGAAGTTTTTAGTGGTGGTGTTGGTTTTGAAAAGGCTGCAGAATGAACTCAGAAACGGCTGTCTCTTCTGTGGGTTAATTGCTTGAGGTTACGTTTCACATGGCCCATTAATAAGGGTTGACTATGTGTCTACAAGGACTGCACTCTGCTTATAGACAACCCACCAAGTTGGTTTATTCTTTTTCTAACTTATGTAATATCTTTCAGACTCAAGAAGTGTAGATTTACATACATTCTTTTATTTTTTTTTTCCCACTGGCCGCACATACTTGGCTTTCACATCCCTAAAGTTTGAGAGAGCATTTTGCAGCCGTGGCAAGTGTGTGTGTGTGTGTGAGGGTGGGTGGATGTAATCTGGTAATGAGCGGTGGAGAGCTCAGGATGGCCTTGAATGTTCAAGAGAGCCACACATAAGAGACGACTAACAAACAAACAAAGGCTGGTGTCAGCCTCAGTCAGGTGATGAAGGACATCATTTATAAAAACAGTTACATGGTACAGGACAGCTCAACACAATTCAGAGACAAACAAAACACACACATACAAACACTGACTGCAGTCACCACTAGCATTAAAATGGGTCTTATGCAGTACAGGAAAGCAGTCACTGATGCTAGCACTTACTGATTAATGTGTTCATTATGTCAGGTCATTATAATGTGTCATTATGTGCATTTTAACAAATCAATTAGAATCTTTGAACCATTTGGAATTCAGGACTTTAAGTTGCTTGCTAGAAAGAGGCAGTGGTATTAGAGAGCAGGGCATTATTTTAGAGAGCATTTGACTGGATGAAATAAATGAGTGCATGGTGAGTCATCAATATTTTGATTTGTTTTCACAGAGGAATACTCTACATTTTAAAGTGATTAATTCTCAATTGCTAAAACTTTTGCAAACAATGAAGCCTGTATTAATGATCAATTAAAAGGAGATTATTCACTTACTTTTGTGTATGTGTGTGTGTGTAAATATGATAAACCAAATTAATTGATATGTGACCATTTGAGTGTTTCGTTTATGTGTATAATAGAATGTAATATGTAAAATCACAAAGCTTATATACATTATATATTAAATTCAGTATATTTATTTTATAATTTTATGGTCTTTTAAATTGTAAAAATAACATGTCTTGCACAGTCATGCAAAAAATAAATAGATAAATTAAATGCAAATAAATATTTAAAAGCCCAGACAAAAAGCCTAGACCTGCAGCTGTGTGAGTGAAGCAGTCATTAATAAGCATATGAAAGTCAACGCAGTAAGCACCTGAAATACCACATCCGAATTCCCAAGAAAATAAAATTATATATATATTATAATAATATTATATATAATATTAATTATTATTATTATTTCTTTTTGTCAGCATCCAATCTTGCAACCTGCAGGCATATGTCTTATTATACTAAAGCATGATTAATTAAGCTCATAAGTTCATAATAAAATAAAGATGATTTTGTTTGTCTCTCTACTGTCTGTCTCCTTTCTCCCACTCCCTCTTTCTCTTTTTTTTCTGTTGTTAATCTGCGTCTGCTGGGGTGATGAAGAGCCTCCCACGGCTCGCTCTTTAATTAAGAGTGGTGTAAACAACAATGGCTGTCGTGTAGCCCACGTGGCATGAACACAGACATGAATACGTGCTGTAAAGTGGCGTGCAGAGAGGCTTACATGGAGTTACTCTGGACAGCTGAAAGCCTGGAGTTTAGTGAAGCCAGAGCCTGCAATGCTTTTAATGCAGACACAATGCTGCACAAAGATGGAAAAACAACACTGAATCAATATTTATTATTATACCAATTATATTATCTGCAATATATGTCTTGCTGTACTAAAGCTTTTATAGGACAGCTGAAATGCATTTTATATTTGTGTTTGGAAGCTTTGATGAAAGCTGTAAATTGTCAGTGATGTATTATCAGATTTTCTCTACTGTTTTTTGGCATTACATTTGTGGATTTTCTTTTCTTTTTTTTTTCTTCTTTTTTTTGTGATTACTACTGGTAGCTCAAAGCATGATTAAAGTAGCTCAAATATATATTTCATGGTTTGGATTCATTTACTTTATTCAATTATAAAAAAATAAACTTTCAGTTCTGTCTGAACATTGACCAGCCAAACAGCGAAACAGAACTCAGGGAGTTCCATTTTATTTTGTATATATATATATATATATATATATATATATATATATATATATATATATATATATATATATATACATATATATATAATTTTTATTTATTTATTTATTCTTGCACCAATGGCAGATAGGGGAGTGTCTTTATTGTTTTAGTTAGTTTAGTGACAGTAGTGAAGAAATTACACACTGCAGCTTGGTGATTTCAAAGATCTATTTCTACTTATCTAACTCATAAAAATACTTTCCTTGATTAGACTAAATTAGTTCACATTAAAGTGGTCACATTTTTTTTTTTTTTTTTGTACGATGCACTGTAAAATACATGTTATTCACAGGATTTTTATTTCTTATTACAATTTATTTGTAATAATTATTTTTTTTTCACCTTTGTGGCATAAATATATGAAACGTACGCTACTGGTATTTTATATTTTTTTATATATCTATTTATTCATTCTAATATGCTTATTAGTTGCTGAAGAAAGATTTCTAACAGTTTTAACAATGTTTGCTGCTATAATATTAATAATAATTGAGGAGCATAATTAATAATATTAGAATAATTTCTGAAGGATAATGCGACACTAAAGACTGGAGTAATGATGCTGAAAATTCAGCTTTTTTATCACTATAAATACATTTCATTTTAAAATATAATAAAGTAGAAAACAGTTACTTTAAATTGTAAAAATATCTCACTATGTTAATGTATTTTTAAACAAATAAATGGTAAACATAAGAGAGAAAAAAAAAAGAAATTATTCTGGAGCCAATACAATATTTAATCAATCCTTTGATTTTAAACCACATTTGACACATCGTATGCTCTATTTCTCAGTGTAAGGAAAATATAGTATATTTTAGTATTAAGTACACTAAATTTTGTCACAGCTGGGTAAAACTTAGTTACCTGTAAACCCCATTGGATTTGTGGATTCCCCTTCGGTGTTTCTTAATTTTCTTGCTTTTTTATATATAGAGTCTAGGGCTGTCACATACGCATGATATCTATATCAGCAGTGGAGACATTTTAAGCATGGAATCCCCCTAAAAATGAACAAACAAACCTGCATGGAGCAGCAGAAATGCAAAGCTCTGTGAATGACATCTGTTTCAAAATGCGTGGAGCTTCAGATTCTCAATGGGCCTGTGCATTTCTAACAAACGACCTCTTCCTCTTTCTCTCCTCCAGAAGAGAGGATGCTGCAGGAGACCAGCGTTAGAGCAAGTCCAAGCTGATCGCTCCATCCCCTCCCTCCCCCGCCCAGTCCTCCACAATCCCAGGATGCTCTGCCCCTGCCGAGGGAAGCTGAAGTTGCTGGTGGTGTCTCTGAGTTTCGTCATCCTGTTCACCTGGCTTTACCTGCTCGTGGGGAACTCGGAAAGTGAGTATCAAGACACTTATCGTCAGATCTTTAGTTTTCCAAAAAAAAAGTGATCTCTGTGAGACAGACTACAGTGGCCTATTTTCCTGTGTTCTGATGTGAAGGCTGGACTGACAAAGAGTTTTCCTTTTAAGCTGGGGTGACTTGGGTGTTGAGACTGTCAGTCATAGACTTATCTCGGTCTGTGTTCTAAAAGCCTCATCCGATGGGTCTGTCATCCTCAGAGACGCACAATAACGCTGTGGAGTGCTGATAACAGAACTGATCTGCAGCCAGATCTTACAAAGCTAATCATTCTAAAAGCTCATTCTCTCACTCTCTATCTGGCATGTGAACCTATCATGAGAAATGCACACTCAGAAAAGAAGATTATCAGAGCATGATCATCAGTATTTATAAGACTGAAAGTGTTTAAGAGAAGACTTGTTGTTTCCTATAGAAAAATGTTGAAGATATATTTCTGCACTTTAAAAGCATTTTATCGGTCATTGTTTGAAACGGGTGAAATGGAGAGCTGGTTTTTGATGCAATATTCTTTCTAAGAATGCCTTGAAGTGTTAATACATTGTGCTGAATTGTGCCATATCAAGTTAATTTAATATTTAAGCAGTAAGGGATGAGTGCCTGCAGCCCTGGGACTTTACAATGCAGCATGGCCTGTTTAAAAGTGGTTGCTTTTATAAAGCCTTACTAATTAAATATATTAAGGACCCACATATTCATTGTTTATTTTTTTTAAACAATTCATTCAAAATTGTCATTCTTCCATTATAACAGGGACTTTGACCTAAAATATTTACTAGAAAATTCTCTGCGAATTCAGTTAGTATTTCAGTAATTTAACCTCACATTCACGTTCACAGTTTTCTGATGTTGTTTCATGGTCATGTGACATGCAGGCAAATCACACATTTAATCGTTTCTTAGTCAACGTTTTATTTTGGTTGTTGTTATTGTAAAATTATTCATTTATTCCAATGTTATAGTTTTTTTCAATTATTAATAAATTTTTCATTGAATTTATTATTTATAATGATCCCAGTTTTGGAAAACTTGTGGTATAAAATATAATCTGCTGAACCAGTTGTTCACATCAGAGAACTTTATTATGGATTATAGAATGAATGCAAAATTATATTGACCAGTGAGAATTCAGCACCGGAACTATCCATTTTATAAACAGTAACACATACTAGGATTATACTAAGGTAAAAACATAGGCCCTTTTACAGTTTACAGACTTGCTCAAGTCTTGATACTACATCAGTATTTCTTAACTAGAGGTCCGGGGCCCACCTGGGGGCCTCAGAAAATTCCCACTAGGGCCGCTGGATTACTAAAAAAGTAATTAAATTAACAAATTTATGAAGTAAAATAATCTAAAATAAAATCTTACAAAAGATGTATAACTTTTATTAAAGAATGTATAGTTCTTTAAAGTTTAACTGTAATTCATGAATAACAATTGGACAGTAGGCAGGTCTGTTGACAATGGCTGCACTTTTTTGAGAATGCTTTCGGGAATATATATATATATATATATATATATATATATATATATATATATGAGCCCTCCAAAAACTATAAAATCTATAATTATGAGCTTATTTTATAAAACCACTATATATATATATATATATATATATATATATATATATATATATAATATATATATATATATATATATATATATATATATATATATATATATAGTGGTTTTATAAAATAAGCTCATAATTATAGATTTTATAGTTTTTGGAGGGCTCATAAAAGCATGAAATGGACTTTTCTCCATCTGCTGCCTTTGACTTCACAGCTCAGCACAGATGCATGTGTAGCAACTGTTTGTGTTCTTGTGCTGTCGTCAGCCAGTCAGGGCAGGGCATTTTCCTTTTCTGCTCTAGATTCATTAATCACATGGCATTTACCGCTCAGGTGATTGGCTCAAAATAACCTTGTGGCAGAATTGTTGGCTCATAAGCAAAGATGTAGATTACATATCACATACTTCCAGGGGCCCCTGTGCCCAACTGCCTGAGATGAATGTGAATGCTAATGGATAATGGATGAGAAACGACATGGCTACGCTCTGTAAGATGGTTCCCAACTCTGGTTACCAGGGATGAGTGATTTGCACTCACTTGTACATGAGTGCAATGCAAGAAAATCCATCAAATCATTCCGATAAATTCAATGCCTGTTACTTTGTTCTCCCTGATCACACCCAATTTTCTGCTACTATAATCATCCCAGCAGAGAGCAATGTGTAGATTGAGATACTCTTGGAGTCTGTCTTGAATCCAAATGACATTTACGTTTTATTGTCTCTGTAAATTCACCTCAGGCTTCCTATTTTCTTACCTCTCATCCATCCATCTCTGGGGTGTAATCTGTCAAGATCACTCGAAATAAATGAAATCTGTTGTGCCGTATCAGACGGGCGTTCCCTGCTCCTCTCCGCGTGCCTGGTGGAATCTACAGAAGCACGGCTGCTGGAACGGGACGTCCTGGCATCGCGGGTTCGAGAGGTGGAGGAAGAGAACCGGCAGATCCGCCTCCAGCTGAGCCAATCGCAGGGCCTGGCTGCCCAGCCTGCTGAGGGTAACTATGGCAACCAGCAGTGGGTTGCATCAGCAGACACCGGTCCAGAAGACGTGGAGAACACAGCCGAGGAACGGGCCAATCACAGCGAGTGTTCTCGCTCGCCCACAGCCGAGAAGTGTGAGGTAAGATGACATATTAGGTCCTGTCAGATGTGAGAACAAATCTTTAGAGGAACATGCAGCGGTCCGAAACACACTTTGGTGTTTTTTTCCCAAAGACAAGTTCGATAGGTTGAAATGATAAAACAATACGGGCTAATATAGTTGGTTGAAACTAAAAAATGGCTCTGAAAAGTAAAGTCATTTCTATGGAAAGTACTGGCATCATCACTGTAATTTGATATTCTGTATTTATCTTCTCTATATTCAAATAATATTTCTGCCATATGTGTATGATTCTTTTCTGGTTGACTGCTGCATGTTAGATGATAAGTGTCTACACAATAAGTTTTAAGCTAAAGTTCTTCAGTCCAATCTAAAACATTGGCCTTTCTCTGCACACACAGTTGATTCACGTGGCGTGTGTGTGTGCGGGTCACAACGCCAGTCGGGACGTGGTCACTCTGGTCAAATCTATCCTGTTCCACAGGTAAGAACCACGGACAGGAAAATTAATAGTAAATAAAAAAGCAGTATAATAGTATACTGACACCAATATACAGAGCTGCATTGTGCATGCAATCTTATCTATACGATGTGTATAAGAATAAATATTGGAATTTAGCTATATAATTTATTTCATATGTATTGTGTTTGACCTGAAATGAAATTTACACAATTACAAATTCAAATTTCCAAATTCAAAATCAATTTATTTATTTATTTATTTTTTAAGTTGAATTTTAGTTTGAAATTTGACATTTAAATTTTGGAATTTGGAATTTTACATTTGAAATTAAAATTCCAAACTTGAAATTTCATTTTCAGATTTCATTTTCCAAAATCCAGCATGATTTAATTAATAATTACCAAATTTCAAATTACCAAATTGTCACCTTAGCATCACATACTGTATTGTCACCTTTGTTGTCGCACCACATGATAATTGTAAATTAAATCATGAAACTAGCAAAAATAGTCATCAACATTTTTTTAATTTGCTTGATGTATTCATACAGTATAAAACCTAAGACATCAACATGTCCACATCTCTCTTTTCAGGAGAAACCCACTACACTTTCATTTCATCACAGATACAGTGGCCAATCAGATCCTCAGCACTCTGTTCCAGTCATGGATGGTGCCGTCCGTACAAGTCAGCTTCTATGACGCTGATGAACTCAAAGTAAGCACCATTCTTCCATGACTCTACACTTGCTCTTTGACCCAGAGATAATGACCATGTCACAGAGCACCATTATAGAGGTTTAATGGGAGGTCATAAGCAGTGATAGTTTTGAAACGATGCAGGTGGCAATGACAAGTCTGAAGAATGATGCCCATCACAATCCTCTCTGAGCTCATTCAGGCACAAACAACTGGGATGAGAGACGTGTCACATGCGCTTATGGATTGTAATGAAGGGGCAAAGGTCCCCTTGGGATAGTATGGCTTGTCTGTGATAGTGGAAACATTGAGCTTGTTTACACTCCAGCGAGCTCAAGCGCTCTTACTCTCTTGCACGCTCCAGAGCATGTGGGAAAACACAGAATTATTCATTTCTGTTCATATATTTAAAGTGACAGTTCTTATCTTTTTTTTTTTTTTTTTTTTTTTTTTTTTTTTACAACTTGGCATGTGAGTGCAGCCTTTGCTGTGGCGTTGAATTATTCACTGTCCGTTGTGATTTTTTTTTTATTTTTTTTTTATGCAGTGCACGTTAGAGTGAAGTGACAATCAAAGAGCATGCCTCCTCGACGCACACACATGCACACATATTCTAGGAGAGCTCATTCTAGTTTACATTACACTGCACACTCAAGGACACTCACATGAATGCATGCACAATAACACAAATACATTACTTCTTGTCCTGTTTTGTGCTCTCGCCCCCCTCCCGCATTTAGTACACCACTGATTGTCAGCTGTTTGGCTTGGAGCCATCTCTAATCATGTGGATTTTACATCCTGTGTCTCTGCTGTGCATAGAGACCTCTTTGCTCTCCTGAGTATAGGAAAGCTAAACTGCAGGAAATCCAGTCTTTTTCAATCAACCCCTCTTCGGCAGATTATTATTAACCACGAGATCAGGTCATAAAGGATGTATGCTGAGAAGATGAAGCATACAATAAGAACTGTATAGGGTCATTTCCATGGGTTCAGATGATGCTATAACTGCAGAATACAGTTCAGGAGCAAACATGAAGAGCACAATGAGCGCCTTATAAGAGGGTTATAAGAACAATCTAAAAACTATATCCAGGTCAGGTATAGTAAATAATCAGTTATATTAGTTGCAAAACCTTGGAATACATGTTTTCATCCTGTGTACATTATTATTATTATTATATCAATATCTGGGTCTCAGTACAATAATATTATGATTTTGTAATGCTTAGTGTATAGTAATTTTAAACCTTATTTTCTCTTACATTCATCACTTGAGAATATCAGTACAGTTGTGTGTGGTAAAATACTGTAATATTTATAAAACAATATATAGATTTTTTTTCTCAGCTGTTGAGGGGAGAGCACAACAGCAGGTTATATATGATATATATATATATATATATATATATATATATATATATATATATATTATATAGTGTAATTATTAATAATTTAATATGTAATTATTTTTTATTATTTTTAATATGTAATTTAATTTTTATTAATTATTAATTATTAATATGTAATTATTTTTTTATTATTATTTTTGATATATTATAGTTTTTATACTTTTTAATCACATTTTAGTTAAAGGTTTAGATGTTATTATTTAAATATATCTACATAGTTTCGTTTTAACATATTTGCACTTTGACCTGAAATTAAATATTCAGAAAAAAGAAAAAGTTAAATGTTTCATTTGAAATTTTAAATTTATTTTTTGGAATTATAATTTGTTTTTAATTTGAAATGAATTAGAAGAGTGTTTTACACATAATAATCTCTCTCTCTCTCTCTTTCTTTCTCTCTCTCTAATTGATTATAAGTTTAAAATGCAGTAAATGTTTTGTCAGAAATACACAAAAGTTAAATACTGTTTAAAAGTGTATATTTAAATATATAATAATTGTCACAGATTTGATTCTCTTTTGCCAAGTTGATTTTCCAGTGTTAAAATATCAAATACTTTTCTATGATTTTACTGTTGTAATTTATACAGCTTTGAAGTTTTACTGAAGTTTAATTAGAAAAATATTTCTAGAACCGAGGCTGAAACAGTCACTCGTGCTCTTTTGCTCATTTCTCACAGATTTCTGTGTTTATCTCTCTCATTCTCCTAGTCGGAGGTGTCATGGATACCAAACAAACACTATTCAGGAATTTACGGCCTGATGAAGCTCACACTCACCAAAGCTCTGCCGTCCAACCTTTCAAAGGCCATCGTCCTCGATACAGATATCACCTTCGCCACGGACATCGCCGAGCTGTGGGCCATCTTCCGGAAGTTCACAGGTAATCGCTCACTTTTCTTCAGGAGGCATGTAAAGCATCTGGACAGTGAAACTTAACACCGATGTTGTGATTGCAGAGAAACAGGTGATTGGTCTGGTAGAGAATCAGAGCGATTGGTACCTCGGTAATCTGTGGAAAAATCATAAACCCTGGCCAGCCCTCGGGAGGGGCTTTAACACAGGTGAGGGCTTGCAGCTTCTTGGCGATATATGATTCTAATAAGAAAAGAAAGGGGGAAAAGCATACAGTTTCAATAACTGAACACACACTGTCCCCTTTCAAACTGCCGTTCCGGTAAATACACAGGTAAAGTGTTCCTGCAATTGTTCCCGGGTCGCTAGATTTTGCACTTTCACACTGCCAGTGATGACCCGGTATATGTGCATGCTTTCACACGTAAAGATCCCGTAACGACACGTGACATCAGCACGTGACGTGTAATGTACGAGTCGAAAACGCTAGGCACGTCATACTTCCACTGAAGCAAGCAAACGATCTCGGCGTCAGCGCGGAAAGTGAGGAACTAACTGATCCCTGCTTCATTAGTTTGCACAAATGTTTTCGTCGCGAACGTTGATCTTCCTTCAAAACAGCCGGTAAAAGAGTCACTCGATAACACGCATCATCACTTCGACACGGAATTAGATCTGGCTTTTGTTCACGC